>NC_082710.1:65877849-66022849 GCF_030144855.1 Hypanus sabinus
CAGTGGCATCGCACGAATCTCTGCCATCCTCAGACCAGTGGACTTGTAGAAGGGTTTAATCAAACTCTGAAATCCATATGGAGGAAGTTTGTTTATGACACAGGGAGGGGCTGCCATTTCTCGTTTTTGCTTACCAGGAGCTTCCTCAGGTCTCCACTGGGTTTTCATCTTTTGTGGACGGTTCAAGGTCCTTTGAATCTGCTCTGCAGCAAATGGGAGGAGAAGAGCCAAGATAAAGTAGAAGGTGTTGTCTCCTACATTCTACAGATGCAGGATGGTCTTCACCAGTATAGTGATGAAGCCTACCGGAACTTGGTAAAAGCACAGTAAAAAAACAGAAACTCTGGTTTGATGTCAAAGGCAGTTCCGGCCAGGTCAAAAGGCCCTGCTTCTTTTACCTGCCTCCAACAACAAATTGCTGGCCAAATGGCAAGGTACGCATGAGGTTTTGAAGAAGATGGGTCCTGTGACGTATGAAGTCTCCCCTCTAGAGAAGAGCAAAAAGTCCTAGGTCTACCATTTAACCTCGTAAAGGAATGGAAAGAGAGAGGAGGCCAAGATGTCCCTGTTGACCCTGAGGCTGGAAGCAGAGGAGGTTGATAATCAAGATCCCCAGCCGTGGGAAACCTCAACTCAAGCTCATCTTGACCACCCTGAGCCTCACCAAAAGATAGCCCTAAAAGGTCTCTTTTCTCAGCATCCCTCCTTGTTTGAACTACAGTCTGGTGTACCAACCTGATCAAACACACCACCCGCATAAAGGATGACCAACACATTCAGAGACCATACAGAATACCTGAACGTCTTGTCAGTGCCTTGAAAGCAGATACAAACCATACTGAAACCAAATATCATTGAGCCATCAAACAGTGAATGGTGCAGTCCTTCAGAGGCTGTATCGACTTTAGTGAGATCAATGCCATCTCCAAGTTTGATGGTTATCCTATGACACAGATAAATGTGCTACGGGAGAGGTTGGGACATGCTCAGTTTATGACTACAATGAATTTCTGTAAAGGTTACTGGCAAGTTCTGCTGGATGAAAAGACCTGCCTTGCTGACCCCACTTGACCTTCTCCATTTCACGGTCATGCCGTTTGGCCTGCATGGAGCTCCAGAGACAGTTCAGCACTCCATGGACTCTGTATTGAGGGGATGTGAAGAGTTCAATGCAGCCTACCTAGATGATGTGGTGATTTTCAACAGGAGTTGGGAAAGACCATCTTCAGTGTGTCAACCAGGTCCTCGGTCAACTAGCCTCAGCAAGTCTCATGCTCAATCTATGGAAATGCGAGTGCACAAAGACAAAGACCCGGTACTTGGGGTATCAGCTTAAGACTGGGCTGATACGCCCTCAAGTGGACAAGGTACAAACAATTCGAGACAGCCTCCGCCCTTGCAGAAAGAAACAAGTCAGGTCTTTTCTTGGACAGCTTGCATGGTATCAACGTGTCATACCACTGTTTGCAGTTTGACCTTAAAATCTGCAAAGAATCCTGTACATTGGACAGAGGAGGGTGAAAGGGCTTTTGTAAATTTAAAGAGGGTATTCTGTGAAGAACTGGTACTCATTAGTCCTGATTTCAAAAAGCTGTCTTGGCCCAAGGAGAAGAGGGCAATGAGAGGCCCATCTTATACCTGAGGAGGAAGCTGCCACCCCAAGAAACTCAGTATTTGACTGTTGAGAAAGAGGCTCTGGCTATCATGTAGGCCCTAGAGTTTAATGCTGATAAGTGTGAGGAGCTACATTTTGGTAGGAATAATCCAAATAGGACATACATGGTAAATGGTAGGGCACTGAAGAATGCAGTAGAACAGAATGATCTAGGAATAATGGTGCATAGTTCCCTGAAGGTGGAATCTCATGTGGATAGGGTGGTGAAGAAAGCTTTTGGTTTGCTGGCCTTTATAAATCAGAGCACTGAGTATAAGAGTTGGGGTGTAATGTTAAAATTGTACAAGGCATTGGTAAGGCCAAATTTGGAGTATTGTGTACAGTTCTAGTCACCGAATTATAGGAAAGATGTCAACAAAATAGAGAGAGTACAGAGAAGATTTACTAGAATTTTACCTGGGTTTCAGCACCTAAGTTACAGGGAAAGGTTGAACAAGTTAGGTCTTTATTCTTCGGAGCGTAGAAGGTTGAGGGGGGACTTGATAGAGGTATTTAGAATTATGAGGGGGATAGATAGAGTTGACGTGGATAGGCTTTTTCCACTGAGAGTAGGGGAGATTCAAACAAGAGGACATGTGTTGAGAGTGAGGGGGCAAAAGTTTAAGGGTAGCACGAGGGGGAATTTCTTTACTCAGAGAGTGGTAGCTGTGTGGAACGAGCTTCCAGTAGAAGTAGTAGAGGCAGGTTCGGTATTGTCACTTAAAGTAAAATTGGATAGGTATATGGACAGGAAAGGAATGGATGGTTATGGGCTGAGTGCGGGTCAGTGGGACTAGGTGAGAGTAAGCGTTCGGCATGGACTAGAAGGGCCGAGATGGCCTGTTTCTGTGCTGTAGTTGTTATATGGTTATAGACAGTCTATGCTATTACCTCCTTGGCCAGTTCATTTTGGAGATAGACCACTGTGCCTTGACCTGGATCCACACCATGAAGGTGCAGAAAGGCTTGCTTTACCCAATGATATCTAGTTCTGCAACCCTTCCACTTCACAATCTGTCACAGAGTGGGCAGCCAAAATGTCATTGCAGATTCTCTCTCGTTTAACCAACTTGGATAAACTAGAAGAGAGGGGAGGATAATGTGACAGACCAGGTCTGCACAAGTAATTTCTTCCTCCCAACCTCCTCCCCAAGTAGCACCGTAACTCTCACTATCCCTGTCTGGCAGAGCTGATGTTACGCTTATTGGGTGCACACACTAGGCTAACACGCAGCAAGGACATGTTCGTTTGTACTTACTCACTCCAGGCAGTGGCATTTTTTGATATGTCCTGTTTGTTGTTGCTTCCAGTTTCAGGGAGAGGACCTGACGACTACTACTTCTCCTCACTTTTAATGGCAGTTGACAGTCCCACATAAAGCTGCATTACCACCACCAATTAGACTGGAGTGATGTGCAGAGAACTGGGAAATAAAACCTTCACTACTTCTTTTCCAAATGAAACAAAATTACCCCAAAACGCCCTATACATTGTAAGCAGCGAAAGACGATACTGTGAATTAAATTAAAAACACTCCCATAACTTAATAAAGTTTTTAAATTACAACCATCAACCACCAATGATTGTAATGAAGCCTTCATGATTTCTTTCAAATTTATATGATTCACATTGTAATAATGTTAAACTGTCTCATAATGATGATAAAACCTAAACACCCCAGAGTGATACAAGGAATAATTAAACATAGAATGTCCAATTCTAAGTCACGCCAATATAATTCCTTCCCTTCTTGTCTTATTCCTTTCTCCCATCAATCCAACAGTTTTATATATTCTATAAAGGTGTGTCTCCCCTTATTCCCATTAACCCACAGGCCACCAGCTAATTCTTAACCCTACCATCCCTTAGTTTCTGATTTGCTAAGTGGAAGGTTTATATCCACAGCTGAACTTTTAACAGCTTTTTAGCTAAACAATTAAACCCACTTATTCCTCTCAACACTTCTATATGCAGGAGCCCCCTAAGAAACAGAAATGTAACCAATTCTTTGAATATGAAATAAAGTTTGAAGAGCTTTATATCCTACTGCTAGAAAGACTCATTTAAAGTCTCAAAACCTCAAAGGAATCTAAACAAATTACAACTTTGCAAGGACAAATTTCCTACACCAATTCTAAATGGTAAGACGTTCTTTCTTTCTCCCGAGGCTTCCCGTCCCATGATCCTTTCCCTTCTCCAGCTCTGTATCACTTTCGCCAATCACCTTTCCAGCTCTTAGCTTCATTCCACCCCCTCCAGTCTTCTCCTATCATTTCGCATTTCCCCCTCCCCCCACTACTTTTATATCTCTTAGTATCTCTCCTTTCACTTAGTCCTGACAAAGGGTCTTGGCCCAAAACGTCGACAGTGCTTCTCCTTATAGATGCTGCCTGGCCTGCTGTGTTCCATCAGCGTTTTGTGTGTGTAGTAAGACGTTTTATTGTTACCTGTAATTCAGGTGCATAAACAGCCACACCAGCATTCCCAGATAAATTATCTTTTGTTCCATCTATGAACACAGTTAACACATCATAATAATTTTCCTTAATATATTGATGGGACCAACAGACTCTCAGGCATGTCAGAATCCTCAGACTTCGTTAAAACATGAAACCTAAAATCAACTCAAGCCATTGGAAAAAACCAAGGTTGGGTTACTGAGAAAGCTACAGTGGAACATACTGCATAATCCAGCAAACCCATAATCCTAGCGTGACAAGAACCCAGCCACTCAAAACTAAAACACTCTTCTTGTGATGTTGCTAACGGTCCTGCAACACACCTTTAACAGGTGATCACTTCTTTGCCCCCTCAAATTAACAACTTCAACCTCCGCAACGGTAAGGGGAATTGTCCAAATTCAACTAGTAAAGCTGGAACAGGAGACAACCGTGCTGCACCATAACACAGCCTTAAAGCCTGTCCTGTATCACATCCAAACAAGTTAAAGTTGAAGATAAAGCTGATCCATAACCCACAGTCATAATTATGCACAGATCTAATTAAATATAAGTGGCCAACAAAGATTTTCGTGAAGCACCCCAATAATACCCACATAGATACCCGAGGATATTTAATGCCCCTTTACATTTATCAATTATTTTACTAATATGGTGCTTCCATGTCAGCTTATTATCCAGCCACATGCAGAGAAATTTTAGCACTGGCACTTTTTCCAGAGTTTGACCATACAATTTCATATCAAGTGCCAGTCTACTGATCTTCTTTGTAAAACTTAGCTATTGAAAGCTTAAATCCCAATCTATATGCCCACAGTTCGACCTTCTTAATTGCTAATTGCATCCTATATACAGTTAAATTGAGAGTTCTACCTTTGACCCATAAAGTTCCATCACCTACAAAAAGTGACTTACCCACCCAGCACCTATCTCAGAGAAAATATCATTATTCACAATACGTATTAAACAACAAAGGGCTACAAATACTGCCTTGTGGGGTCCCATTCTCTATCTCATAGAACTCTGAATATACCTTACCCACTCTTAGCTGCACAGACCGCCCAAATTAAAAAACTCAAAAAATTATACAATCTTCCTAATTTCCATAATTTAATCCAAAGACCTTCCATTCATAACATTTCATATGTTTTTCTATATCAAAGAATACTGCTATTCCAACATCTTTGTTTACCTGTGCTTTCCTAATATCATCTTCCAAACATAAAACTGTCATTCTGTCCTTCTGAAATCCACTCTGATGAAGTGCTATATCACCTTCCTAAATACAAATGCTCTATCACCATACCTTCCAGAAGTTTACTTAAATGGGATGTTAATGATAGTGATCTATCTATAAATAGAAAGACCCAACTGGAGTTTCCCGGGTTTCAGAATAGGCACTACTACTGCCATTTTCCATGAGGGGGAAAGATGGCCTAACCTCCTAATATGATTCAAAATTTTTATTATCTTGAGAGTTGTCAGTTTGTTTAAACATACAATAACATATATCATCCTTTCCTGCAGCTGTCTGACCTGTATTATTAATAGCCTTCTTAAATTCACACAAAGAAAACTCTCCATCACTAATATATCATTGCTACAACTAGCTTCCAACACATCAGGGTATTCATTGAGAACCCTGTCCCTACATTGTTTAGCCTCTTCACTTAAATTGTCTTGATTATGAACTGCAGCAAATGCCCATGCCAGTAACTCAACCTTCTCCATTTCAGTATTACCTTTTTTTAATCAATACTGGAATGCTATTAACCCTATAGCAGATTTCAGCTCTCGTTATTTCAAAGGGATTGATGGAAGAAAGCTGTTCCAGGTCAAATTTAAACAATATCTTTACGTCTTCAATCCATTTTTTCCCCCAAAATATCCTGTCTTTCTTGCCCATCACTTGAAATCACTCCAATATTATGTTTCTTTTTCCATTTTCCAGATCTAGATTCAACTTCATTACAACCTCCTCCCGCCAACCCGCATTCACCCAAACCCACCATTTGCAGTTTGTCTTCCAGGTCCTCCCTCCTACCGGAACCTACACAATTTCCAACATCCCCACACCATTCACAGTCAACAGCACCAACCACCACTCCTCTATTTCCAACTTTGAGCTACCAGGGGCAAGACCCGCCCTCCATAACTTGTGTTTTAGCTCCTGAAAGCTTTAAATGCCCATCCATTTGTCCACTGTAAAATTGAAATCTCTACCTTTAATTAGGGAACCTGACTGATGGGTGGGGCGCCTTAAAAAGGTGCCTGTTTGTGGTGGCACAAGCTCTGCCGGATCAGTGGAAGAGTTCAATTTGGAGGATGGGGAAGAGTGCAGGCTCTTGGAAAATGGTGAGTTGTTGATTGATTTTGTTGTGCAATGTCATTGTGATTTCATTGTGAAAATGTATTTGTATGACATCTGTGATTGTGAAGAAAGATGTGAATTCCTGTGTTTTGTGTAACTGTTCAGGCCCCCCATTCCAAAGAATGGACTACCCCTTCTCTCCTCTAGTCAGGAGATCCTTAAAGGTTCATTTTGGTGTAAGTGAAGAAGGAGAGGTGTATTACTTCAGAATGAGGGTTTTGAGCTATAGTCCTAAATGTCTTATGGTGTGTATATATATCTGTATTTTCCCTTTTTGTCATTTTGCTATTTTTTGCACTTTTTCTAAAGTTTTCCACCTTTACCATTACTATGTTGACTCAGGTCTAGGGGGCTGGCATTGGGCACACCTTTAGCACACAATAAACACCCTTGTACTGAATATCTATTGGGGCCTGCCATCTGATCTTTAAAGCCCACACCTTCATAAGGTTATGCGACCCTCACCAAAACCCAAAGGTGTGCCAAGCCTCATTGTGGCCAAAGAGGCGGCCTTGGACTGATATGTTGGAATGGGATTGGGGATAGGAATTAAAATGTTTGGCCACTGGGAAATTATGTTCTTAGCAGAAGGAGTGGAGGTGCTTGACAAAATGGTCCCCCCAATTTATGTTTGGTTTTACCAATGTAGAGGAGGTTGCATTGGGAGCACCTGACACAGTAGATGACCTCAACAGATCTGCAGGTGAAATTCTGCCTCATCTGGAAGGACTGTTTGGAACCCTGAATGGAGGTAAAGGAAGAGCTAAGTGGGCAGGTGTATGTTACGAGTTGTCTTCCACTGTGAGTGAACACGTGCAAAACAATGTAAATATTCACACCTAAGATAACAACTGGGCTAATTTCAAGAGTCATGCAGCAACTTGTAAAATTACCACTCATAAGGGATAAAGCATGAGAGAAACTCACGGGGCTAAAAAGTGAATAATTCTCTTGAATTCAATGACTTGCACCTGGGGTTTTAAAGGAGGTGGCTTAAGAGATAATGGCTGAATTTTTCAACATTTGTTACATTCCAGGAGGGTAGCAGAAATTTAATTATCAGCCATTATAGTTCCCTTTTCAAAAAGCAGGAAGGCAAATACTAGAATCTATCTGTCACATATACAACAATAACATTCTGTATAATATAATCTTAATTACATTGTACACCTGCACTGTTAACTTCCAGGTTTCCTGGACTTGCACATTGAAGTTCCTCTATACCAGCGGTACCCAACTTGTTTTATGCCATGGACCTCTACCATTAACCGAGGAGTCTGTGGACCCCAGCGTGGGAATCCCTGCTCTGTACCCTGATACGCCTAAGGACTTCATGGTGGATGTCCTAAAGTCATTAGAACTGCCAAAGTGCACATTTCACATTTATCCAGATAAAAGTCCATCCACCATTTCTTAGTATTCCATTTTATTAAACACTTTGATATCACGCCTGCTACCATCAATCTGCAAATGTGCTACTTCTCATGCAATCTATATCCATATCCAAACCAGTCACATATTACAACAGAAAGGAACCAAACACCAGCCTCTGTGGTATACCACTAGGTGCAGACATCCAAACACAAAATTATCCCTCTACCAGCACCCATTATCTCCTATTGCATGGAAGTTTACCAAACTGCCCTGGATCCCATGGGCCCTTGCTCTTGGACCAGACTTCCATGTGAGAACTTTTCCTTATTGTTAATATTAGTCTTGCAGGTCTGAAATTCCCAGGTTTTACTCCTGCTGCCCTTTCTGTCCTCCAGTCATCTGGAACCTTATTTCTGGCCTACAAAGTGTTCAGAACCCCAAACGAAGCCCCAGTATTCTTTTCCCTTGTCTCCTGTAGCAGCCTAGGACAAATTTCATCCACCCTGGGCTTTAATCCTCCTTTAAGTTTGCAAAGGTACTAAATATCTCCTTTTTGAAAAAAAATAGAGACTTGCACTAGAATTTCACCACCTCCTTTGCAGAATTCTCCAGCTATCAAGCCTCTTTCCCACATGAATACCAATGAAAAGTGATTATTTTGAAACTTACATGTACCTTAGAACCACATTCTCAATGGGCCCTAATCACCTCCCTGCATTCTTTTGTTCTTTATATCCTTACAAAATACCTTAGACTTTCCTTAACTCAATCTACCAATGATATTTTTTAATCCCTCGTTGCCTTCCTAATTTATTTCTTATGTATATTCCTACATATTTTATACTTGACAAAATCTCCCCCTTCTTTTGCTATATCTGCCATATGCTTCCTTTTTTTCCTTTAATAAATGCTCAAAATCCATGATTTCCCTGCGTGCTATCCTTGGTTTCACGTTTACAGGAACTCCTTTGTTAATTCTCCTTTGAATGCTTTCCCTGTGGAGATGTACAGTTACTCGTAAGCAGATACTCTTAATCTAATGTTTGTCAGCTCCTGGAAAATAGCCCCTCCCCCATCCCCTTACACCACTTAAAAACATTTATTCCTGGTCTATCCCCATTTTTTTTTCATAAACATTTTGAAATTTATGGAGTTCTGGTCACATCTGTTCCTGTCTGTTGTAGATTGTTAGGTGATCTGTAAATACACTCCCAGCAAAAAGGGAACACCTTTTTGTTTCTAACCTTTATCCATTTGACCTTATTTGAAAAGCCTTCTACAATATCCTACTTTAATAATGAAATAATGTATTTCTTGATTAACAGTGCAAAGCAAACTTCTTTTCACTCTCCCACTCCTTATCTTCACTTAAAATTCAGTTTACTAAGTTGACAGACCTGCTTGCCTTTTGACCATTTTTCCTGAGAGATAGCAACATAATTGTCAGTTAAAGCATGGAGCTCACGTATCTTAGCAGCTGGAGTCCCTTAGGTGCTAGTTAGCTTTGTATTCCTCTCATGTGCATTTGCCCACTTGCTCTAACTACTCTAGCTTTTCCCCTATGTGAATGTACCTCCCAAGTGTTCCTGTTCCTGCACATATTTAAGTGTATTAGCAAGGATTGAAAACCGGTTGTCACATAGAAACAAGGAATTGAAATAAATTGATCCATTTTGGGCAGGGGGTTATGTGATTATTGGAGTACCCAGAAATAAGTTCTTGGCCCTCAATTGTTTACAATTTACATTTTGTTCCCCTCCAGGTCATTAATGTAAGGTCCCCAAGTTAGCTGAAGCTGTATACTGGGCAGGAGGGCATGTTGTAATGAGGACCACTGTGAGTGCAATAAGATATACGGTAGGTAAACTGAGTGACTGGGCAAAAAGACAACCAAATAGTTTTGGAAAGCTGGAGCAAAAGGCCAAGAGACTACTCAAGCCTTTTCCATCACTGAGTCTATCAAAGATCTACATCTCAATTCCCTTTGATCTAACTACCTTAATATTTCAATAAAATAAAATACAGGAACAGCTCAAGCAAAATCTTCAAAATCTGCAAATTTCTGGTATACTGGACAAATGCAATTAAACAAAACTATATGCAAAAGGTTATTCACATGCTGAAGTTCAGCTAAGTGTTAAGAAAATGAAAAGAAAATGAGGTTGCTGCCTTAAACCAGCTTGACAATATATCCCCAATATAAAGTTAAAATGCTGTTAGGGTTTATGCCATTGATCTTCAGGGGCAACTGCTTTCTATCAAACTGCGACAACATATCTCTGGCATTTACCGTGTGTAAACTTGCTCTCAACCTTTCAAGATTTATAGAGCAGCAAGGCCCAAGTAAATTGCTTGTTAAAATCAGTACCCTTAGTAAGCCACACGAAATCTATGTTGCCAAAAACTGGATGTGGTTCAGCAAAAGAAAAGACAATGAATAGTGACATATTAATAGACCCATAGTTGCTAGTTTGCATTAAGGTCAGACAGCAGATCCTTTGTAGAATTTGAACGACCATCTTTTAATAGATCTGCCTCCTGCCAAGTGATTATCAACTATTTCTAAAAAATAGTATAAATAAAAAAATGCTGGAAAGCTAAAACCAAAAAATGCTAGAAATACTCAGGCCACATCCGTGAGATGAGAAAAAGACTTTATGTTTCAGGTAAAACATTAGCTAAATATCAGCTTTGCTCTTTCCACAGATGTAGCCTGGTGTGCAGTATAATTAATTCCATCATTATCTGCTTTTAATATAAATAAAAGATCTCTCCTACAAGAAACTTTCTAAGGATTAGTCATCATATTTTGTTTATAGCAGCTTCTCAGACCTAGCTACAAGCCCACCCAAAATTGATCGGGCAAATTTTACATCTGCTGGCTAAAACACTATTTTTCTATCTCCATCCAACTTCCAGTAGGAAAAGCCAGACTGATCACTGGCAAGCTGAGTCAAGCACACAGGATAGCTGATGTAGGGCACAGCACAGCACTGGAACCTAGTCAAACTAATTAAATTAGTTTAATTAAATACCTAACTAAACTCATCCCTTCTGCTGACATAATATCCAAATTCCTCCATTCCCTGTATATATTTGTGCCGATCGAACAGCCTATTGAATGCCTCTCTTGTACTGGCCTCAACTACCACACATTCCAGGCACCCACTACTCTGTTTATTTAAAAAAATACTTGCCCACACATCTCCTTTGAACTTAACCCCCTCACCTTAAATTCATGCCCTCTAGAATTAGAAATTTCAACCTTGCAGAAGAGATACTGACCATCTATTTATGCTACTCAATTTTATAAACTTCCATCTCGTCTCCCATCAGCCTTTGCTGCACCAGAGGGAAAACAATCCAAGTTTTTCTAACATCTCCACATACGTTGCAAATACCCTCTCATTCAGGGAGTATCCTGGCAAACCTCTCCTGCACCCTTTCCATTTCCTCCACAGTTTCCCTATAATAGTGACCAGAACTGAAATGCAATACACCAGATGCCGCTTAATCCAGTGTTTTATAAAGCTGCAATGCAACTTCTCAACTCTTGAACTCAATGCCTCAACTAAGAGAGCAGGCTATATGCCTCCTGTACCACCTTACCAGCCTGTGATGCCACTTTTAGGTAGCTATGAACATCAAACTCAAGTTCTCTCTGTCCATGAACACTGTTAAGGATTCCTTTAAATTTGATTGCCCAGAGAGGAATACCTCAATTTGGCCAATTAAACATCAGCTGCCATTTCTCTGCCCCTATCTGTAATTGATCTATTTCCTGTTGTGTCCTTTGGCAATCTTCTATACTACGGAAAACACCAATCTATGTATTGTCTGCCAACTTACTAACCCACCCACCCACCCACACATTTTCACCCATCTTTAATATAGATCATAAAAAAGAGGTCCCAGTACAGATTCCTGTAGAACATCAATAGTCACAGACCTACAGCCAGAATAAGTTCCATCATCTTCAGACATGCCAATTCTGAATCCAAAAGCCAAGAAAATGTGGATCCCCTGCATCCTAATCTTCAACATGAGCCTACTATGAGGGACTCTGTCAAACAGCTTACAAAAATCTGTGTAGACAACATCCACAGCTCTACGTTTATCATTCATTTTTGACTAGCCATGGGAGAGTGAACTGCATTGCATTAAGCAGACTATGGCAATTGTTCACAGCATCACAAAGTACCCAGGATTAACGGAGTTTTTAAGACATGTTTTTATGAGGTGAAAGAGTTATTTTTATAACAGATACATAAACCTTGCTTAATCCATGACAAATCAAACATCTGAAACACAGGTTATGTCATGGTATGATTTCCAAAGTTCCAACTCCTTGATAATTTCCTTCATCTATCTGAATCAACTCTATTATTACTGTATCATGCAACTACAGCAAATAAAGTACCTGATGGAACTTGGCAATTATTCATCTAGAATTTCCCCCACATTCCTGCTAAACATTTTAGAATAAGTGCTCACCTTGTACACAACAGGTGTGAACCACGCAGGCATGAGGACCAAATTGCACAACCGTGCTGTTGGACAGTGTTGATCAAAGCTAACAAGGAGTGCCACATCCCCTAGCTTTCCAAGTCCAATTATTTCTACAGGGACCTTTAAAATCACTTCATTCTGTTCTTCATAGACACCAGGGCAAACAAAAATCTTATCATACACATTGGCAACAGATAAGGCACTCCTGAGGTTCAGATGTTCACTTGTTGGACCGACAAATATAGTTTTTCTATCCTTCTTCCGCCGAAATAAATGCAAACAGTTAGAAGATTCCACGTCCTGGGCATTTTTAGTCCAAATTTTAGAAGCTAAGTGATGTTGCCTAAATGCTTCCCTCCAAGAATGTGGTTCAACATCAGGTTGATTTGGCCAGTTAGGATGTTTGCAGTCATTGCATCCAAGACACAACTGTCTCCATCGAGTATTATCCAGACTGATTATCAGTTCGTACCAAGCCCTGCACACCACACAGCAGCGACCCAGATCTGGGAGAGGCAAATACGCAAGGATCAGGCGCCACAGCTCCAGTGGGAGGCCGCTGATCTCCATCGTCACCTATGAATTAAAGAAAATATTAGGCAAAGATTAAAATCTGTGAAGGAGGAAATATTTTGGTGCAACTGCTGTCTTTATTTTCAGAATGCCATTAATGTCAATAAATTACTCGGAAGTGCAGTCAAGATTTTAATTCAGCATGATGTGAACTGTGGGACAATTTAAGTTTCTAACAAACATGAAAATTAGGGACAAGGGTAGACCACTTGGCTCATTGAACTTAATTCTACCATTTAATATGATCACAGTTAATTTCACAGTAATCTTATCTCTAAGATTCTTCTAACTCTGGTAACCATTCACTCTCTTGCCTGTTATGAATTTAACTTGGGTTGAAAATAGACAAGAACTCCGCTTCCACCGCTATTTGAATAATGCCAATGACTTCATGGTTCTCAGGGAAATATTTTGCCTTAGCTGTCTTAAATGTTTTTTTTAAACAGTGAGTCCAACAGAGGAAATATTCTCTCTATATTTACCCATCCAAGGCCTTTCAAAATCACATTTGCTTTTCTGAACTCCAGTTGATATAAACTGAGCCTTCATTTCAAGAAATTTGTTGTTTTGCAGCAGCAATACAGTGCAATGCATAAAGAATTACTATGAGCTATAAGAAATATGAAAAAGAAATTAGTGCAAACAGACAGCAAAAAGTGAGGTAGTATTCATGTGTTCTGAAATCTCATGGCAGAGGGGATCTTTAGGCTCCTATAGCTGCTTCCTGATGGTAGTAACAAGAAGAGAGCATGTCCTGGATGGTGAGGATTCGTAATGATGGATGTTGCCTTCTCGAGACATTGTCTATTGAAGAGATCCTTGATGGTAGGTGGGCTGGTGCCCACGATGGAATTGGCTGTTTACAACCCTTTCCAGTTTTTTTCAATCCTGTGCATTTGTTAGTCCATGAGCAATGCAACCAGTCAAAATGTTCTCCATGGTACAATTGTAGAAATTTACTAGAGTCTTTGGTGACATAACAAATCGCTTCAAACTCCTAATGAAATATAGCCACTGGTATGCCTTATTCATATTATCAGTATGTTGAGTCCAGGATTGATCTTCAGAGATGTTGACACCCAGGAACTTGAAGCCACTCACCCTTTCCACAGTACACCCTTTGATGAGGATTGGTGTGCGTTCTCCCAATTTCCCCTTCTTCAAGTCCTCAACCAGCTCCTTGGTCTTACTGACATTGAGTGGAAGGTTGTTTTTGCAACATCACTTAACCAGCTGATCAATCTCACTCTTGTACACACCCTCATAACTATCTGACATTCTGCCAAGAACAGTTGTATCATCCGCAAATTTACTGATGGTATTTGTGACTCCAGACAGTCATGAGTACAGAGAGGGAACAGCTCAGGGCTAAGCACGCATCCTTGAGGTGCAACTATGTCAATTGTCACCAAGGAGGGATTGTGGCGACCCATTTCCTGGCACATCCGAACCGGCTCACAATTAGATAGCCTACGGGGGTTTGCGAGCACAGAGCTTTGGAGCCTCTGCGCCACGGGGGGCAGATTGAGGGAGGCTTAAAAGTGAGGCTGAGGATTTCGAATAAAGTTTTTTCCTTTGATTGCAGTTACCGACTCCATGTCGTAATTTTAGCGCTGCATGTAGCACACCGCTACAATTGGTGACCCCGACGGTCCAAACGATTTTTGGACCAGAAATGACCGACGCCACCTCTGTTCATGCGGTTTCGTTGAAACTGCCGTGTTTCTGGACACAGCGCCCGAACCTATGGTTCCTGCAAGCCGAAGCCCAATTCCACGTTCGCCAGATCACCTCAGAAGACACCCGCTACTACTACGTGGTGAGCTCCCTCGACCAGGACACAGCGGCACAGGTCGCAGAGTTCGTACAGTCGCCCCCGGCAGACGGCAAGTACACGGAATTCAAAGCCCTGCTCCTCAGGACTTCCGGACTCTCACGGCGCGAGCGGGCTGCCCGTTTACTGCACCTGGATGGCTTGGGCGACAGACCTCCTTCGGCTTTAATGAATGAGATGTTGTCTCTGGCTGACGGACACACACCCTGCCTCATGTTTGAGCAGGCATTCCTGGAGCAGCTGCCCGAGGACATACGCCTGCTGCTGTCCGACGTGGATTTCAGTGACCCCTTGAAGGTGGCGGCACGGGCAGACTTGCTGTGGAACGCCAAAAGGTGAGCACATCGCACAGATCTCCCAGCCACACTCCCAGCAGCAAACCAGTCCAGGCCCGGCCTCACAGCCCGCCAACCCCCGGCCCAATGAACACTGGTGCTTCTACCACCAGCGGTGGGGCACAGAAGCCCGCCGTTGTCGCCCGCCCTGCAAGTTCCCGGGAAACGCCAGGGCCAGCCGCCGCTGATGGCTACGGCGGCTGGCCATCGGGATAGCCTCCTGTATGTGTGGGACAGAAGGTCGGGAAGCCGGTTTTTGGTCGACACTGGTGCCAGGATCAGCCTCCGACGAGTTACGACACCCGCAGCAGGGCACCGGGGCCCCCCCGAGGGCCGTGAACGGCAGCACAGTAAGGACCTATGGCACCCGTCAGGTGCAGCTACAGTTCGGCTCCAGCCAGTTCACGTGGGACTTTACACTGGCCGCCGTAGCCCAATCGCTTCTGGGTGCAGATTTTTTGCAGGCTCACAGCCTACTGGTCGACCTGCCCAGGAAGAGACTGGTACACGCCGAGACCTTTCAGACGTTCTCCTTGGGTGCAGCCCAGTTGCCAGCCCCTCACCTCGGCTCCATCACGCTGTCCGACCACGACTTCACCAGGGTCCTGGCGGATTTCCCATTGGTTCTGGCACCGCAGTTCACAGCAGCCATGTCCCGACACAGCATACAGCACCACATCCCGACCCAGGGACCACCCCTCCACGCCCGCGCTCGGCGGCTTCCCCCGGACAAGCTCCGACTGGCGAAGGAGGAGTTCCAGAGGATGGAGGAATTGGGGATCATCCCCCCTGCACATGGTGCCCAAAGTGATGGGAGGCTGGAGACCGTGCGGCGACTACCGCAGGCTGAACGAGGCTACCACACCGGACCGCTACCCTGTGCCGCACATTCAGGACTTTGCAGCAAACCTGCACGGCGCACGGATCTTCTCCAAGGTAGACCTCGTCCGAGGGTACCATCAAAACCCGATGCATCCTGACGACGTCTCCAAAACGGCTCTCATCACCCCGTTTGGCCTTTTCGAGTTCCTTCGCATGCCGTTCGGTCTGAAGAATGCTGCACAGACGTTCCAGCGGTTAATGGACGCGGTGGGATGGGACCTGGACTTCGCGTTCATCTATTTGGACGACATCCTCATAGCCAGCAGCAGTCGTCAGGAGCATCTGTCCCACCTCCGTCAACTCTGCGCCCGACTGAGTGAGTACAGTCTTACAATCAACCCCGCCAAATGCCAGTTCAGACTCGATACCATTGACTTCCTGGGCCACAGGATTACTAAAGACGGGGCAACCCCTCTGCCCGCTAAGGTAGATGCAGTCTGCCACTTCCCCTGACCCACCACAATCAAAGGCCTTCAGGAATTCGTAGGTATGGTCAATTTCTACCACCGCTTCCTCCCTTCAGCTGCCCGGATCATGCGCCCCCTGTTCGCCCTGATGTCGGGTCCAAGGTAATGTCGGGACATTACCTGGAACGAGGAGTCCGCCGCCGCTTTCGTTCAAACGAAGGAAGCTTTGGCGAACGCCGCAATGCTATTACATTCCTGAATGGACGCCCCTACCGCCCTCACAGTGGACACGGCAGTCGGTGGGGTGCTGGAGCAACTCATCGCAGGTTGCTGGCAACCCGTGGCGTTTTTCAGCAAACACCTGCGGCCACCCGAGCTCAAGTACAGTGCTTTCGACCGGGAACTGTTGGCGCTCTACCTGGCAATCCGGCATTTCAGGTACTTCCTAGAAGGTCGGCCCTTCACCGCGTTCACGGACCACAAACCGCTTACCTTTGCGTTTACGAAAGCGTCTGACCCCTGGTCGTCCCACCAGCAACGCCACCTGTCCTACATCTCTGAATACACAACGGATGTCCGGCACGTCTCGGGTAAGGACAATGTCGTGGCGGATGCGCTCTCTCGCCCTACCGTTCATGCCATTTCCCAAAGGGTAGACTTTGAGGCACTGGCAGAGGCACAGCAGGCAGATGAGGAGATTCTGAGTTACAGAACCGCAGTCTCCGGTTTGCAGCTCCAGGACCTCCCCATAGGCCCGGGTGAGAGGACCCTACTCTGTGACGTCGCCACCGGCCAGCCCCGTCCCGTCGTCCCGACAGCCTGGCGGCGCCGTGTTTTCGACTCCATTCATAACTTGGCGCATCCCTCCATCCGGACGACTGACCGGATGGTTTCCAGCAGGTTCGTTTGGCACGGACTCCGCAAACAGGTCAGTGAATGGGCCAAAACGTGCATGCACTGCCAGACAGCCAAGGTGCAGCGGCACACCAAAGCCCCACTGCAGCAGTTCCATCCCACCCACCGGCGTTTCGACCACATTCATGTGGATATTGTGGGCCCCCTGCCAGTGTCGCGCGGAGTGCGGCACCTCCTGACTATCGTGGACCGGTTCACAAGATGGCCAGAGGCGGTCCCGCTCACCGACACCACCTCCGAATCTTGTGCCCGAGCCCTGATCACCACCTGGATATCTCGCTTTGGTTTACCGGCCCACATTACCTCTGACAGAGGCGCCCAGTTCACCTCCAGCCTGTGGTCAGCTATGGCCAGCCTTTTGGGGACTCAGCTGCACCACACAACTGCCTACCACCCACAGTCGAACGGGCTAGTGGAGCGTTTCCACCGTCACCTGAAGTCAGCCCTCATGGCCCGCCTGTGAGGAGCCAACTGGGCGGACGAGCTTCCCTGGGTCCTACTCGGCATCCGCACAGCGCCCAAGGACGACCTGCACGCCTCGTCGGCCAAGTTGGTATGCGGCTCGCCCCTGGTCGTCCCCGGGGAGTTCCTACCAGCCCCACGGGGGCAAGAGGAAGATCCCGCAGCAGGCCTGGGCAGTCTACGCGAGAAGCTCGGTAACCTGGCCCCCATACCCACTTCACAGCATGGGCGGAACCCGACCTGCGTACCCAAAGACCTGCAGAACTGTAAGTTTGTGTTTGTACGAAGGGGCGGGCATCGGCCACCGCTGCAGCAGCCATACGATGGGCCGTTTATGGTGCTCCGGAACAACGGGTCCACGTTCGTGCTGGACGTTGGGGGGAAAGAGGAGGTTTTCACGGTGGACCGCCTCAAACCGGCCCATGTGGACCTGGCGCAACCGGCCGAGTTTCCGGCACCTCGGCGCAGAGGCCGACCTCCCAAGCAGGTTCTGGCCCAGACTGTGGACATTGGGGGGTGTATCGCCGGTTCTGGGGGGGGGGGGGGGGTTATGTGGCGACCCATTTCCTGGCACATCCGAACCGGCTCACAATTAGATAGCCTACGGGGGTTTGCGAGCACAGAGCTTTGGAGCCTCTGCGCCATGGGGGGCAGGTTGAGGGAGGCTTAAAAGTGAGGCTGAGGATTTCGAATAAAGTTTTTTCCTTCGACTGCAGTTACCGACTCCGTGTCGTAATTTTAGCGCTGCATGTAGCACACAGCTACAGGATATTATTTCTGATCTGGACTGACAAGGAGTTCACGGACCCCTTGGTTAATAGTACGGGTCCATAGCATTAAAAAGGTTGGGAACCCCTGAGGTGGACTGTGGTCTCCCAATGAGAAGGTCAAGGATACAGTTGCAGAGGCAGGTACAGAGGGGTAAAACAGGACCAAGATAATGGAGAAGATAAATCTTTGAACTTGCATTGTGTGTCTCTTTACATGCTTTGTCCCTCATAGCATCAGAAACACGCTTAATTTTATTAGCCAGAAGAATTTCAGTACTTGATCAGAATCTTGCCTTTAATCAAGTTCATTACCAAAGTAATTTAACTTGGGTTGGTATAATACATGGGCTTGAAAGGAGAACTCACACTTTTGCCTCAGTGTCAATTATATAGTTTGCTTCACTTGATACCAGTGTTCAGGCAATAGTTGACTAAAGAAACCTGAAGAATTGCTTGCTCATTTCCAATTCAACGATCAATTCATGAACAGATGTGTCACAAAGTGATTAAGAGGTATAAGCTAGTAGTTTGGGCTCCAGAGCAACAGAAAAGGTTTACAAAAAGAATTCTTTTTAGACAGCACTTACTTTAACACAAACCACTCCACACCAGAAAGAATTACACAGTGCTTTTCACAGCCTCAGCAGAAATTACTTTTATGGAAACTTAATCTGACATAAGATTTGTGCATTAACAACTCCTCCATATTCGTCAGTAGCCTAATAAAGACATTATCCATACCTTCTTTAACGTTTCCATTTCCATTGTTATCTATCTAGTACAGCCACATAATTAACTGCAAAAGCTTTATTATCCATTTCCTTCCTGCAACATTCTAGGTTCCTACAATCTATCTTTAGATCACTAAATTATTACTGACACGACTGCTTTAATGGACCCAACCCAAAAATGTTATGATTTCACACAATGACATCACCCCACTAGCCTTCTGCCCATCTTCCCCAATAATGCTCATTTACAAGAACACTTACTTCAGTAATCATTAAAACTTAAAGCAGACAACATCTGTTCAAATTTCTCCCTAGTTTCACACCTCCCGATTTCTGTAAACTCAGCAAGCATACATAGAAACATAGAAAACATACAGCACAACACAGGCCCTTCGGTCCACAAAACTGTGCCGAACATGTCCCTACCTTAGGACTACCTAGGCTTTACCCTTAGCCCTCTATTTTTCTAAGCTCCATGTAGCCATCCAGGAGTCTCTTAAAAGACCCCATCATTTTCACTTCCATCAACGTCACTGGCAGCCCATTCCACGCACTCTTTGTGTAAAAAAACTTTTCCTTGACATCTCCTCTGTAGCTACTTCCAAGCACCTTAAAACTATGCCCTCTCGTGCTAGCCATTTCAGCCCTGGGGAAAAGCCTCTGACTATCCACACAATCAATGCCTCTCATTATCTTGTACACCTCTATCAAGTCACCTCTCATCCTCCGTCGCTCCAAGGAGAAAAGGCTGAGTTCACTCAACCTATTCTCATTAGGCATGCTCCCCAATCCAGGCAACATCCTTGTAAATCTCCTCTGCACCCTTTCTATGGTTTCCACGTCCTTCCTGTAGTGAGGTGACCGGAACTGAGCACACGTGAGGTCTGACCAGGGTCCTATATAGCTGCAACATTACCTCTCAGCTCCTAAACTCAATCCCACGATTGATGTAGGCCAAAGCACCGTATGCCTTCTTAACCACAAAGTCAACCTACGTAGCAGCTTTGAGTATCCTATGGACTTGGACTCTATGATCCCTCTGATCCTCCACACTGCCAAGAGTCTTACCGTTAATACAGGTGTCCCCCACTTTCTGAATGTTCGCCTTACGACATTTCGCTTTTACAAAAGACCTACATTTTCACTAACCGAAAGAGGATTTTCACTTTTACAAAAAAAGACGCCTGCTTTAAACTTGTGTTTACCCCGTGGAAGACTACCATGACCATGAAGCCTTGCGCGGGCAGGTGAGTGCACATGTGTGTACATGCCAATTTTTTTCTACAAATCGATTTTGGCTCAATCTTCACCGATTCTGTTAAGTGAAACTACACTGTACATAGATTATTTCTACTTTATATAGGCTGTGTATTTATCATATCATTCCTGCTTTTACCATTTGTTAGTGTTAAATTAGGTTTTATGTGCTATTTGGTATGATTTGTTAGTTTATTTTTTGGGTCTGGGAATGCTCAAAAATTTTTCCCATATAAATTATTGGTAATTGCTTCTTCGCTTTACGCCATTTCCGCTTAGGAAAGGTTTCATAGGAATGCTCTACCTTTGGATAGTGGGGGGAAACTGTACTATATTCTGCCATCATATTTGACATACATCAACTGAAAATTCTTCCAATTCCAGCTTAATAAGCATCCTTGATTCCTTTCACGCCACCAATTGCAGCCCAACCATTAGGTTCCTGGCCTCAGGCTTTGACTTTCTCACTGTACATCTTGGTTAAAACACTTCTTATAACTTCTGAATCTTTCTTATTCTTTGGTGTCAAGTTTGGCTTGCTAATATTTCTGCAACAAACTGTACTTGTAAACTTCCTATCATGGCAGTTAAAAGCCCTGCAAAATGCATACTGTTTTACTGGTTGAGAGGACAACTGGCTGCTCATCTAACCTTCCACCTAAAGTAGGAGCAGGAAGAGTATGTAAATACAAAATCTACGTTGATATTTACCCTCTTGTAAATAGCCTGATAAGATCCTTGCAGTACAGAAATCTTTTATGGGTCTGAAAAGGCATTATATAAAAGGGCAAACTATTCAACAGTAACTGAACAAAAATGGTTAAAGATAGCTTGGATTATTCATTTGGGAATTGCGTCAGAGAACTTGTGATTTTCCTCTCCCCCCGCCATCATTCCTGGAAATTATGCTTTTGCAAGACTGGACGGGGTGGACAGATAGAAATGCTAATTTCAAACATCGTTAACCTGGGTACGGCCGTCAATGGCAGAGCAATTTTAACAGGACGTGTACTG
Organism: Hypanus sabinus; assembly: GCF_030144855.1. Taxonomy (NCBI): domain Eukaryota; kingdom Metazoa; phylum Chordata; class Chondrichthyes; order Myliobatiformes; family Dasyatidae; genus Hypanus; species Hypanus sabinus. The sequence goes on from NC_082710.1 coordinate 65,899,398, forward strand.
GGATCTAGAAATGGAGATGGAGGAGTGCAGAAATTCAGAGCTTTGCAGGCCTAGGAGAGGTTGCAGAGAAAAGGATATGGGTGAGGCAGGAGGCTGATGAAAAAAGGATCAGAATTTTAAGTGAAAGTGTTGCTTAACCAGGAGCCAGTGCATATCAGTAAGCACACTGGTAGTGGCTGAACAGAACTTAATGCAACAGAAGCAGCAGAATTTTTTATTGAGTTCCTGATTACAGCATGGAGGATTAAGGTTAGCCTGGAGTGTTGGCCAGTCTTAATCTTATAAAGGTATTGAAGGAATGAATGAAAGTTTTGGTAACAATTAAGATGAGGCAGGTGGTGTCAAGTGATGTTCAAGGGTGAAAAATCAACCTTGAGTTTTGCACAGATAACAGAGCCAAAAATACTAATTCACATTACTGCTGGCTTATTCACTATTTAACGTTATTGCCAATTTGTGAGTGCAACTTCACTTTTCCACCCGATCTTCATAATCTGATTCTTTAAGTGTCTAGCATTTATTAATCTTACCTTTGGTTATATTTAAGAATTAAGCATCCACAGCCCTTGGGCTTAGAAAAAAAAGGGAAACGTATGCTCCAGTATTTGGCTTTCCCATGAAAGGCAACAGCTTCTCCATGTATACTGTAAACTATCAAGCAGTTTAAGAATTTTATGCACTTCGCCGTTCACTGTTAAGCAGCCCCTTTTTAATCATTCCTCATTCAGAAAAACCTGGTATTTAGTGAATCTTCCTTTGAAACGTACACTAAAACAGAACATATTTTTCAGATGTGGTCTTGCTGAGACTCCATATGTTGCAGCAATGCTTTTCACACTCTAATTAAACCAGAGATTTAAACCAAACTTGTTGATGCATCTACATTTTAACTTTACATATTTTCTATACCACTACACCCAAATCACTCAGTAGACTAGTATTTATTAGTTCCTAAATATTTAAATTATGTTTTTCCTTCCTCCTGCCAAAATGAATCTCACATTTCCCCTCACTGTACACCATCCATAATCCTTTCCTCTCACTTTTAACCCATCTTTCTATATTTTTTATACCCTTTCCATTTTCCTCAAATATTACTTTCAAATCACATTTGGAAGCATGTTACCTTTTCCTTTCATTTGAAGACTGTGGGTAACCCAGGCTCCTGTACTCATTGTTTAACTCTGCAATCAACAGCCACAAACTTGAAAATTATTTACTTTGGTTTAAAAGTTTGATCCAATCATCTACTGACCATAAGACCTCATTCTCAATCTCATGACCTTTGGATATGTGTAACCACTTTTTGTGTAGGAGTTTATCAAAAACATTCTCAAAGTTCAGTTACACAAATTCCCTGGTTCCTCCTTACCTGCCCACTAATTGCACCCTCAAAAACTACTGCTTTTCAATCACTATATACTTCCCATAATCTCCCGCAAACAATACTTAATGATGATTTTCTAAATGTCCTGTTACCACATCCCTAATAATATTTTGAGCATTTTCCCCACTCCTGCAGCAATCAATGAATCTATACTCAGTGGGCACTTTATTAGTTACCTCCTGTACCTAATAAAGTAGCCACAGAGTGTATGTTTGTGGTCTTCTGCTACTGTAGCCCATCCACTTCAAGGTTTGACATGTTGAGCGTTCAGAGATGCCCTCCTGCACACCACTGTTGTAATGCGTGATTATTGAGTTACTGGTGCCTTCTTGTCAGCTTGAACCAGTCTGGCCATTCTCCACTAACCCCTTATTAACAAGGTATTTTTGCCCGTCAGAACTGCCACCCACTGGGTGTTTTATCTTTGTTTTTTGCACCATTTTCTGTAAACTTGAGAGACTGTTGTGTATGTGAACATCCCAGCAGTTTCTGAGATACTCAAACCGTCCTACCTGGCACCAATTCCACAGCCAGTCATTTCTTACCCATTCTGGTCAGAACAACAACTGAACACCTTTATTTATAATTTTATTTTATTTAGTGATATAGCGTGGAGTCAGCCCTTCAAGCCACGGAGCCACAGCAACCCCAACTCACCATAACCTAATCGCCAGACAATTTGCAATGACCAATTAACCTCACGGTACATTTTTGGACTGCAAGAGGAAACCAGAGCACTTGGACGAAACCCACGCATTCCTCGGGGAGGATGTACAGAGACTCCTTACAGACAGTGTTGGATCTGAACTCGGAACTCAGACGCCCCGAGATGTAGTTGTGTCGTGCCAACCACTTCACTACTATCACCATGTCTGCATTGACTGTCTGCCACATGATTTGCTGATTGGATACTTGCATTAACGTACAGGTGGACCTAAAAAAGTGGCCACTCAGTGTACTTTACAACCTTCAGATATAGATCCTAGATCCAGAGAACTTCACAGGTTTTAGTGCTATCTAGTCAGAAGCACATACACAGCACACCTGAATGGTCTGGTTCAGTCTCAAATACTTGCAAGGTAAATGCTGGCAGGGGAACAAATCTCATGGTGGGAATTTAAAGGCCATAACTTGGGCTTTACCAACGTGTATTAACAATATAATGGCAGCTCTTCTACTACTAGTTAACAAATTTGTTAATTCAGATACAATGCACAGTATGAGAGGAGTTCAAAAAAGTTCAAGTATTTATGTCACCATAAAAGTGAATTTATTATACAATTACCATATTATGTCACAACATACATATGAGATTCTGAGATACCCTGAGTGGTACTGAGGTGCAGCTAGGAATGTTCATCCTACATGCAAAATTAGTTTTTCATTGATTATGTTGTATTGCTTTCTTCTGCTGTGAATGCCTGCAAGAAAATAAATCTCAGGGTAGAATACTGTGGCATATACATATTTCAAACTTTGAAAACAGATACAGGTGTCCCCCATTTTTCGAACGTTCACTTTACGACTCCTCGCTGTTATGAAAGACCTACATTAGTTACCTGTTTTTGCTAACAGAAGGTGTTTTCACTGTTACGAAAAAAGGCAAGTTCTTCCCCCGGAAATGCATTCTAGCCAGCATTGCTTAAACACGTGTATGTGAGCATCTGTGCTTTATGTTGATTTATTTTGTGCATCCGTTAACAAGATGAGTTCTAAGGTATCGGAAAAGCCTAAAAGAGCGTGTAAGGGTGTTACACTTAGCATAAAAATAGACATAATCAAGCGTTTTGATCGTGGTGAACTAAGTAAGGATATGGTGAGTTTGGCTAAGGGTTTATGGAAGTTGATGAAGATGACGTTGAAGAGGTTTTGGCATCCCATGACCAAGAACTGAGAGACGAAGAGCTGATGAAGAGGAAAGGATAACAATTGAAGCCAAACACAGTAGCAAATGGCCCGAAAGTGAAGTCGTCTGGGAACTGAACAGGAAGCAACTGCGTGAGATTTTCTCTGCGATCGACAACGCTGCAACGATTACAGAAAAGTATGACCTTAATTTTGAAAGGGTCTGTAGATTTAGGGCATATTTGCAGGATGGTTTGAGTGTTTACAGAGAACTGTATGATAGAAAAATGCACGAGGCTAAGCAGTCAAGCATACTGTTGTTTTTCAATCATTCCACATCAGCCACAGCAGACGACAAAACTCGACCTTCGACATCGAGGCAGGCAGACATAGAAGAAGGTGACCTGCCTGCCCTGATGGAAACAGACGATGATGAGATGACACCCCAGTCTTCTCTACCTCCCACCACCCCAACCTCCAACGACTCAGCCTAACACACCATCATCAGTGTCCTCACTGTCTTCCCAATTCTGGTAAGTGAAACTACACTGGGCATACATTACTTCTACTTTATATAGGCTGTGTATTTTTATGTATTATTGGTAGCTTCATATCTTAAAGGTTACTGGAAAGAGTGCCTCTGCCGGGAGCGCTTGCGCCGAGTGTTTCTGCCCTGAGTGCTGCCCAGAGCGCTTGCGTGAGATTTTCGCTACGGTGGACAGTGCTGCAATAATTGCAGAAAAGTATTCCTACATTATTTAGGCTGTGTATTTATCAGATTATTCCTGCTTTTACTATATGTTACTGTTATTTTAGGTTTTATGTGTTATTTGGAATGATTTGGTAGGTTATTTTTTGGGTCTGCAAACGCTCACAGATTTTTCCCATATAAATAAATGGTAATTGCTTCTTCACTTTACGATATTCTGGCTTACGAACCATTTCATAGAAACGCTCTACCTTTGAATAGCAGGGGAATCCTGTATTTTAGATTATTTTGCTGAACAATTACATGTCACTAATGAAAAAAATGGCCTAGAATAAATGTTAGAATCAGAATTGGGTTTCATATCACTGGCATGTCATTAAATTTGTTGTTTTGTGGATTATTATTATTGTAATTAATAATAATAAAAACTATAAATTACAGTAAGTACATACATAAAAAAGAAAATTAAGTAAGTCGTGCAAAAAGAGAGGGAAAGAATATTGAGAGTGTTCATGGGTTCCTTGTCCATTGAGAAATCTGATGGCAGAGAGGAAGAAGTGTTCTGAAACGCTCTGTGTGTGTGTGTGTGTGTGTGTGTGTGTGTGTGTGCGTGTGTCTCTTCAGGCTCCTGTATCTCCTCCTTGATGGTAGCAATGAAAAAAAGGCCATATTCGAGCCCTTAGTAATGGATACTGCCTTTTTGAGGCATCGCCTTTTGAAAGTGTCCTGGATGCTGGGGAGGATAGTGCCCATGATGGAGCTGACTGAGTTCACAACTCCCTGCAGCTTTTTATCTGATTCTGTATTGTGACCCCTCCATACTAGATGCTGATGCAACCAGCTAGAATGCTCTCTACACCAGTAGAAATTCAGTGACATACCAAATATCCTCAAACCCCTAATGAAATATAGTCACTGTTGTACCTTCTTTGTAAATGCATCAATATGCTGGGTCCAGGATAGATCATCAGAGATGTTAACACCCAGAAACTTGAAATTGCTCACTCTTTCCACTTCTCATCCTTCTGTGAGGACTGGTGTGTGTTCCCTCAACTTCTTCCTGACGTCCACAATCAATTCCTTGGTCTTACTGATATCAAGTACAAGGTTGTTACTGCAATACCACTCAACCAGCTGACCTATCTTGCTCCTGAAATTCTGCCAAAAGTAGTTGTGTCATCAACAAATTTCAAGATGGGCTTTGTGGTGTCCCTAGCCATACAGTTGTGGGTGTAGAGAGTAGAGCAGTGGGCTAAACACGTGACCTTGAGGTATGCCACTGTTGATTGTCAGCCAGGAGGAGATGTTACTTTCCATCCACACGGACTGCGGTCCGTCCGTGTCCCCCCCCCCCCCCCGCCCCCCAGCTGAGGAAGGTGGGGGAATCTGAAACAACACTGGTGGTAATGTTACAGTGGATAATATAACACTAACACTAATGGGTTAAAGCAGTTGTTGGCAATTTGCTGGTTAATGAATAGGTTAAAGTGGAATATGCAAGGGCAACCCAAGATAGCAGGATGGGAGAAGCCGTAAAGATGAACCATACTGAAGGTTGCTTGACAAATCAAGAACACTCATATGAAATGTTATTTGCAATTCTGAATCCTGTGGGAGGGATGAAACCTGATTAGAGAAAAATAATAGGCAGAATTGAAAGTTGAGTTCATTGTCATATGCACAAGTACATGTATGCACAGGTGCAATGAAAAACTTACTTACAGCAGCATCACAAGCACATAGATCATCATATGAGCAGCATTTGCAAATAAAAAAAACATAAATTATACAGAATTTTAATACATAAATGCAATTAGAACACAAAAGATTCATTTTAGTGCAGTGTTCCTAGTGTTGGAGATCTGTTGTGCCTGAATGTTAAAAGTCTGAATGGTAGAAAAATAGCCATTCTTTACCATGGTAATGTGGGACTTCAGGCTCCTGTAACCACTGCCCAACGGTAGCTGTAAAAGGATGGCATGGTCCGGGCGGTGTGAAAACAGAAAAACAAAAAATGGATTGTAGCAGATGGAAGATGGGTTTGAGCGAAGACAAAACCATCATGGTTATGATCATCTCAAAGTGGGCATGGCAAGATATAGGGCAGAAACTGGAAGATTACGTGGGGTTTGATCTGGAAAGCTGAAGAGGTTTGGCTCGTGCAGGTCATTTTAAACAGCAATTTTGATATTTATTTCAATGGCTGCTGAAATTAAGAGGATTTGTTTAAAAAGTAAATGAGGTCACCCAATATTACTGAGGTAAACACAACCATGATTGCACGTCGTATTTGCTGATTCTAATTTCACTTGCCTCCTGGCCCAATGGGCCAGTTAGCATGGGTGCACATTGACTCAATTAAGACAAAGTAATTAGCCACCTTATTGCAGAAGGTAATTCATATCATTTGCTGCCAAGTTTACAATAGCTTGTACATGCTTCAAATGGATCACCTTTCCCCCAACTTCATCTAACTCTATCAGCACAACTTCTGATAAGAACATATCATTGCCCCTTGTTTGTTAAGTATCTCTTGACATTTGCCTTAAAAATAATTGATGACTTTGTTTCCATGGCTCTTTGAGGAAGAGAATTTCAAGATAAAGTCCCAAATAAGAATTTTGCTTCACCTGTCTTAAATGGGTGGCACCTTATTTTTAAAACAAATCCTCTCCACATTGATCCTGTTATTTTTAATCACCACTGAATCTTCTAAATTCACGCAAAGCCTCTCAACTTTCCCTCACAAGATAAACTACCCATTCTATCTATCAGTGTAGTATATCTTTACTGAACTGTTTCCAACAATTCAAATACTTCCTTAGAGTATGTTGGATGAGGTGCCACCAAAGCCCTATCTCGCTACTTTTGTATTCAATTCCCTTCTCGATAAATGATATTATTTTTTCAGCTTTTATAATTATTCTTTCCATGAATCAGCATGAATAACGAGACACCTCTGCATTTTAGAACTCGACAATCTCTCACTATTTAGATAATTATTTTCTGAAATTCTGTCAGAAGGGATGATTTCTCATTTTCCCATATTATAATCCTTACCAATTCTGCGCCTACTCACTTATCCTAGCCATATCTTTGTGGCCAATTTAATGTCCAGTTCAAAATTTACTTTCCTATACCTCTGTGCTACTAACAAACATTACCGCTTTTGTCTTAAAAGTTGAGGCCCAATGCCAATTCCTGTGGCATAACACTTGATACACCTTGCCAACCGACAAACCATTTGTGCCTACTTTCCTGTTGCCAGTTAGTCTTTTACCCACACCAATAACATTAACACAAATTAAATTAAAACTGCAAATACTGGAACTCTGAAATGAAACGAAAAAGTGCTCTCAAAACTCTGCATGTGAGGCTGTCTCGAACCCTTCATCATTCCTGAGGAAAGGGAGAAAGTGCAACACTCAACCATTCCTCTTCCTGTCACACCACCCAGGGAATCAACCATCTTTCCAGATCAGGCAGTAGTTCACTTGCTCTTCTTCCAATCCAGTCCAATGGATTTCCCAATGCATCTTCCACTACATTCGGAAGTTCACAATGTAACTTCCACTACATTGAAGAAATCAAGCACAGATTAGGAAAAAGGTAACCTTGTGGAGCACCAAGGTTTCAACTGCTGGACTCAAACACATTAATTCCACAGTCCACTCTGACCTCTCACTTTCTGCACTGTTAAAACAAAAGCCCAATGCAAAGTCATGGACAACATTTCATTATTTTACTGGGTCTGCAGAACTCACTATCAGACTCTCCAACTTCAGAAAACTCAGTCTTCTTTTTCTACTTGCATCAGGATTGGCCATTTCCACTTGCCATCCTCTTCCTCCCACTAGTTTTTAATTTCATTTCCTTGCAAGTTAAGCTGTACATCTATGCTCAATATTACACAGAGATTTGCAACACATTACACAGATAAAGCTTAACTGCTCTTCAATGGCTGCATTATTTTGCAGGACCTGAGAAATTCCTTTTATTCCACCATTGCCCTTCCCCAAACTCTTTATTAGCTTGATTAATTTCTCTCACTCTTTCTCAGACCTGAAGAGTTCTATGCCTGAAACGTTAACTATTTAAATTTCCACAGATATTGTCTTACTTGCAACACACACAAAATGCTGGTGGAACGAAGGGTCTCGACCCGAAACGTCGACAGTGCTTCTCCTTATAGATGCTGCCTGGCCTGCTGTGTTCCACTAGCATTTTGAGTGTGTTGTTTGAATTTCCAGCATCTGCAGATTTGTCTTACTTGCGTAGTGTTTCGGCATTTTCTGCTTTCATTTCAAGGTTAACTCTTACACCATGAGCTACTTCCACATGCCTTCTAGAAATGCAAATACAATATATTAATTGTTGCTTTTAATCCACACAAAATATTACCTCAAAAATTCAATAAACTGCTTGACTAGCTTGAATTCTTCCTAAGTCCCCTATCTTTATTAATAGTTCATAACATGCCCCCAACATGACAGGCAATAAGCCGACTAGATTGTAGTTTCAAGCTACGTCTCCCTCCATGCTTAGGAAAGAAGTTACATTTTCTATTTCACAAGCTTGGAACCTTCTCCGAATACAAAGCGAACTCCACACTGGACACTTATTTTAAATTGTTGGATAACATCTGCCAAGTGGCAGAGACTTGTCCACCTGCACACCTCCGCCAACTGCTCAGTACTACTATCCTGACGACTGTAATTCGCTAAGTTCCTTCATCCCTCGCAGTTCCACGTTTACAGCTATCATTCTTATTCATCCATGCCTTCGCCTTCTCTTAGACAGAAGTACAAACAAGGCTTTGTTGCAAGGAGTCCTGAAGAAGGGTCTCAGCCCCGAATGTCGACTGTTTATTCATTTCCACAGATGCTGCCTGACCTGCTGAGTTCTTCCAGCATTTTGTGTGTGTTCTATTGCAGAATAATTGGCCATATCATCCACAAACAAGCAGTAAAATGATGCAGTAAATTATTCAAATCAGGACAGTGCTAGATTGCATTGCTGTTTACCTTTAATGCTATAGTCAAATGGAGAAGACAGATGCATTAGCTATCTAAATGATCATGGGAAGCTTGCACTGTAAGCTACATGGTACAACTCGAAACACACCAAGTCACAACTACCACAACTAATTGCAACCATTATTGCTATCACAATCAATCTTTTACACTGGAGATTCATAAATTGACCAATAACTTATTATTGAGATGACAAGGGTGTTTAAAAGTTCTCAATTTGTGAAGGTCCTACCTGCTCCCTTTTCAAACTACCTAACAGAATTACCACTGTAAGTATTTGGACAATATAAATTAATATTCCCAACACAAAACAGAAAAAAATTAACGTATTACTACAAACAAATTTTCTGCCCAGACTTTTTTTTTAAAAGGAAAAGTCGACGGCTGATCAAACATTGTGAAACACTATTAGGGTCTAACCTAGAATACGGCGTTAAATTGTGGAACAGTATGGAATCTAGAATCTAGACAATCTAGAGGTTGTCCATGGGCATCACTTCTGTAAGAGTGAAGAAACTGAGATAGCAAGTTATGAGATAATATTATACAAACTGGTTCAAATAAAAAAAGGATTTACCTTAATAAATAAGGAGAACGTGTTTGCTATAACAGAAGAGGAGGCGGATTAAAACTGATTCTAGAGGGATCCCAAGAAAACACACCAAGTTGCGATATTGTACCGACGGGGCAGTTACAGCAACAGCGAACTGGAAATATTTTTAAGGGGGAACGTTTACAGAGTCTTGGGGGCTGAGACGAAAGTGGGAATAGCCAGAAACAAAACGGACCCAGCGATCTGCCATTCCGTCTGTGAAAACTGTCATAAAAAGGAAAAAGAGCAGAAAATGCGAGCATTGTAATTGAAACACCTCCATGTCCCAAAAGAAGGATTCTGAAAAGCCCGAGTATATTTGCATCACTTTGAAGTACGTGCGGGGGTCAGGGCGCCCTGGATGGGAGCGAGCCGACGGCACTCCTCGGGGAAGGGAACAACTTTACCGCTTACCCTCTGTATCTTCAGCGCTGCTGAAAGACAGCTCGAGTCCGCCGAGTTTCACTCTCCGGCGCCGGGGGCCTGGCCAAGACGAGCGCGTCCCGCCGCTTCATCGAGCCTGAAAACAGCTTAGCAACGGCCTAAGCTCCAGCCGGCAGTACGGCCGCCGCGCCGCCAGGCGTCCACGGGCCGGGCCGGGCCGGGCCGGGCCTGGGATTACGTCACGTAGCAACCGCACCGTCGTCAGGGAGGAGAGATGCTCGCCTGGGAAAGCGGTCCGCGATAGCGGAACCCTCCGGTAAATTCGCTGCAAGCAAAACGGAATGTAATGCATGCTGCAAGTCCGTCACAAGGGGGAATGAGAACCAATACAAAGGCATTTTAATTCAAATAATTAAAATAGTATAGACATATTTCCCAAGTAAATAATGTTCCGATGTATAGTGAACTTTTTCCCAAGAATATTAATAGATTCAGAAGTTCCTTTAGCCTTATCCTAAGTGGAAGCCGAAAATTGTAAGATTGAAAATCCCCAGCAAAACAAAGTTACAAACGTTGTTAAATTGGAGATTATGTAACTGGACGCAGCAATGTATTCCACGACCTGGCGTGTTTCAAAGTATTAATTATGCATCATTTCATGCAAAGTTATGCAAGTAGCAAAGGGTATAATTAATTATCTTACTGTATATTATAACTGAAATTTAATTGATTTCAGAAGCAGGTTTATAATCATTGACATGAATTTTGTAATCTTGTGGCAGCGGTACGGTGAAATAAGTAGCGCGAAAGCAGAATACTAAGGTATACATATGGGTTCACTCAAGAAATTCGATGGCGGAATGAAGAAGCTGTGTGCTTGAATGTGTGCGTTCCTGTACCTCCTCCCTGATGGTAGTAATGAGAAGAGAGCATGTCCAGATGATGAGTGCCCTTAAAGATAGATGGCGCCTCTTGAGGCACCGCTTTTTGAAGATGTCCTTGATGGTCGGCAGGGTGTGCCCGTGATGGAGCGGGCTGAGTCAACAACCCTCTGCAAAAGGGGTTCCCAACCTTTTTTAAAGCCATGGACCCTTACTATTAACCGAGGGGTCCATGGGGCCCAGGTGGCAACCCCCGCCGATGCTGTGCGTCGGAGCCTCCACACCAGACGGTGATGCCCAGTCAGCATGCTCTCCACCTACACCTGTAGAAGTTTGCTAGAGCCTTTGGTAACATACCAAATCTCCTCAAACTCCCAATTTGCTGTATTACTTGGAGCTCCACCTACTGTTGTTGTAGACAGCTTCAAAAGAAACTCTCATAATAGAAAGTGTTTGCCAAAGTACAACCCCCTTAATTTCAACTAAATAATAAAAGAGTGGAGGAACAAATTTTGGGATACTTATTGTAGGTAAATATGCTCTGTTCATTCCTAGAATGGTAGGGTCAAAGACAGGACATTTTCTTCTCATCCTCCTTCATGCAATACATTTACAGCTCTTCAAATTCTGGTTTCACTCAGGATTTTCCTAGTTGGTAAATTGCATATGACAGCAAAATTAATGGGAAAGTTAAGGTGAAGAATGTTATTTATGGTTACAACAGTATATTAATTAAGTTGGTGATGCAGTGCAGGGAATTCCTCAGACAAGTGCAAAGTAATGCATTTTGGGAAGTTAGACCAGGTCAGGGCATACACAGTGAATGGCGAGGCCCTGGGGGGTTGTTGAACAGAGACCTTGGAGGTATATGCATAGATTTCCCTGAAAATGGGAACACAGGAATGCAGCATGGTGAAGAAGGGATGCCCGCTTCAATTGGCTAGTCACTAAGTAAAAGATTTGGGATGTCATGCTACAATTGAATAAAATGTTGGTTAGACCACAGCTGTGTTCAGTGGTGATCACCACCCTAAAGGAAGGAAGGGCAGAATTACGCTAAAGAATGAGCAGAAAAGAAGTTGCTGGGATTGGAGGGTTTGAGCTATCAGGAGAGATTGGATATGCAACATCTGCTTGCACTGTAGTGAGCATGATAGAATATATAGATACAGTAGGTAGCCAGTATCTGTTCCCCATGGTCAGGACGTCTAAAACCAGAGGACATACATTTCAGGTGAGGGGGAAAGGTTTAATGGGGACCTGAGGGATACATTTCCCCACAAGGAGTAGTTAGAATCTGGAATGAGCCAACAGAGGAAGTGATTGTGGTGGCAGAAACAGTAGCAATATTTATGAAGCAACTTGATGGGTCTTTGAATGAGTAGAGAATAGAGGAATAAGGAATTAATACAGACAGGCATTAGAGTCCAGCACTATCACTCTTTCTGTTCTTAAAGCCTGATACATGTAAGCGTGGAAGCAAAGAGAAAAGTCAGAAAAAGCTCAACTGGTCAGAAGGTCAACACTAATGAAAGATTTATGAGGTGCAACCTTCCTTTCCACTAATGCTACTTGACCTGCTGAGTTAAAAAGCATATTAAAAAAAACATTTAACTTTGGATATAAGAGTAGTTTTATTCACTGACAGCAAACATGCTTCTGGAAATGGATGAGTCATCAACAAGTATACAAAAATACAAAATCAGTTTGTGACAAATTCTCATTGCTGCTATCAGGAAGGAGCTACAGGACGCTCAGAACCCACCACAAGGCCAGGAACAGGTCATCAGGCTCTTAACCGGAGGGGATAACTTTTCTCAATTCAGTCACCCCAACAATGAACCGTTCCCACAACCTATGAACTCATTTTCAAGGACTCTTCACCTAATCCTCAATATTATTTATTTATTTATTGTTATTTTGTTTCCTTTCTTTGTACTTTCACAGTCTCTTGCACATTGGTTGGTTGCTTGTCCATCATGTGTGTTCATCAATTCTATTGTGTTTATTTGTATTTACTGTGAATGACTGTATGAAAATGAATCTCAGTGTAGTATATGGTGACATATACTGTGTGTACTTTGAACTTTAGAGAAGTACATTTACAAGGAACTTGCCAGCGGTGGAAAATTTCAATTACCACAAAAATTACACTGCGATTCTTTTCTCTGAAACACAGGAGACTAAGAGGAGATTTAACTGATATGTACAAATCTAAGAGCCATAGAGAAAGGAAGAATCTACATTCTGTAGCAGGGAGGTCATTACCTAGGGTGCATATAGATTTATGATAATTGGTAAAGGAATTATCAGGAGGGAAGAATAAAAATTGTGGTAGTTTGAAAGGGCAGTAGAGCCAAAAATCCTATCACATTTAAAAAAATGGTTGGGTGAACATTTGGTATGTTGTGACCCACTGGTCTCCAAAGGGTGAAGTGGGATTAATCTAAATAGCATTTTTTTTTCTTGGCTTCTTTAAGCCAAATTACCTAGACCTGTGCTTAAGGTTCCCAGCATTCTAAGAACATAAATAAAGAAAACGATATAAAGATCAACAACAAAGAAGAAGGAATGAGATTTTTCTAAGATGTATTGACTTCAGCATTCACCATTATCACAATAAATTCAGCAATACAACTCTCTCCTTAATATTTTTAATAATTTTAAAACTAAAATCTCCATGTCAGAGAGTGAGCCTATGGATTAGGAGAAATTTGGAAACCAGTAAAGGATGACAGAAGCGTAAGTAAAGAGAGATCAAATTTGACAGGCAACTGAAATTACACTGTGAAATAAGGAAATACCTACCATCTATAAATAAAGTACAAAAAAATTATAATGGACACTATGGGAACATAAGGATATAAAGAGGCACAAGAACTTCAAATAATTAATAATAATTAAGAAAATTACTTTGTGAACTAAAAACAGAAAGATGCAATGGTTTCAACCTAGGAGTCCAGAGAGAGTGGCTGAAGGTGCATTCCAAGTTTTGATTTTGGAAACGGTCCCATTGGATTAGTTATGTACCATGCACAACCTTGCTAACCAAGAAAAGATTGAGGGATAACATAAGGCTCTATCTATTGGTTAACATGACACCAGATGTTAGATGTTAGGGTTGTGTCAGGAAATGTAGAGGAGACTTCACCCAAACGCAGGGCAGTGGAGGAGATATAGTGGTGAATGATAAGCTTAATAACAAACTTCAAAATAACAAGCCATGAGAGGCCACTAAACAAGTGAGAACAGATACTAAGCACCACAGGCAACAAGGTAACTGAATGCTAGGAGCAACTGGTTGATGCTGGATGATTTGATGTGTGAACAAGGACAGTGGATGACAGCTGGGTTTAAATAGGCTGCAGGTGATGATTTGGAAATGACTGGCAGGTGACACATGTTAGCTGGGTGGAGACTGGGAGGTGCCTTATGAAAGAGCAATTATAAGACCATGAGACCACAGGCATAGGAGCAGAATTAAGCCATTTGTCCCATCAGGTCTACTACATCATTGCTGATTCATTTCCTTCTTAGATCCGATCTCCCTTCTCCCCGTATCCCTTCATGTCCTGGCAAATCAAAAAAATTATCAACATATGCCTTAACTATACCCAACAACTTGGTCTCCATAGCCACATGTGGCAACAAACTCCACAGATTCACCACTTCTAGCTAAAGAAATTCCTTCTCATCCCCATTCTAAGTGGACATCCTCTATTCTGAGTCAGTGTCCTCTGGTCTTAGACTCCCTCACCATAGGAAACATCCTCTCCACATCCACTCTATCAAGGCCTTTCAACATTTGATAGGTTTCAATGAGATCCCCCCTCATTCTTCTGAATTCCAGTGAGTACATGCCCAGAGCCATCAAACACTCCTCATATGATAGGCCTTTTAATCCAGAATCATTTTTATGAACCTCCTTTGAATCCTCTGCAATGTCGGCACACCCTTTCTTAGATAAAGGCCCAAAACTGCTCACAATACTCCAAGTGAGGCTTCGTCATTGCTTTATAAAGCCTCAACATTACATCTTTAATTTTATATTCTAGTCCTCTCAAAGTGAATGCTAACATCTCATTTGCCTTCCTCACCACTGGCTCAGCCTGCACATTAACCTTTAAGGAATCCTGTACAAGGCATCTCAAGTCCCTTTGCACCTTGTATTTTTGAATTTTCTCTCCATTTAGAAAATAGTATACACTTTTATTTCTTCTACCAAAGTGCATTCCCTACACTATATTCCATCTGCCATACCTTTGCCCATTCTCCCAATTTGCCCAAGTCCTTCAGCAGACTCCCTGCTTCCTCAACACCACCTAGCCCTCTTCATATCTCCCACAAATTTGGCCACATAGCCATCAATTTCATCATCCAAATCATTGACATACACATGAAAAGAAGTTGTCCCAATACCAAACTTCGTGGAACACCACAGGTCACCAGCAGCCAATCATAAAAAGCCCCTTTTACCTTTATTGCCACACTTGGGCCTCCTGCCAGTTGAGAATCTTCTTTCCATGCATGTGTAGCACCTCGTCAAAGGCCTTCTGAAAATCTAAGGAAATAATATTCACTGACTCTCCTTTGTCTATTCCCCCTGTGATTTCTTCGAAGAATTCCAAGAGTTGTCAGGCAAGATTTCACCTTAAGGAAACCAAGCTTACTTCCACCTATTTTATCATGTGACTCCAAGTACCCCAAAACCTCATCCTTAATAATGGACTCCAACATCTTTCCAACCACTTAAATCAGGCTAAATCGCTTGCAATTTCCTGTCTTTTGCCTCCCTCCATTCTTAAAGGGTGGAATGAATTGCAATTTTCCAGTCCACTGGAACTATTCCAGAATCTAGTGATTCTTGAAAGATCACTACTAATGCCCCTACAATCTCCTTAGCTACCTCTTTCAGAACGCTGGGTGCAGTCTATCTGGTCCAGGTACCTTCAGACCTTTGAGCTTCTCAAGTACCTTCTCCTTAGTAATACACTCACTACTGACCCCTGAAACTCTCAAATCATGCTGCTGGTGTCTTCCACAGTGAAGACTGATGCAAAATACTTAAGAGTTCCTTGTTCCCCATTACTCCCTCTCCAGAGTCATTTCCCAGTGGTCTGATATCCACTCTTGCCCTTTTGTATTCTTTAAATATCTTTTAAAAAACTTTAGGCATCCTGTTTTATATTATTAGCTAGCTTACCTTCATATTTCCTCTTTTCTCTCCTTATTGCATTTTAGTTGCTTTCTGTTGGTTGTTAAAACTTCTCAATCCACTAGTTTCCTACTATTTTTTGCTATACTATATACCCTGGCTTTTGCTTTTATGCAGTCTTTAACTTCTCTTGTCAGCCACGGTTGCCTCATTCTCCTCATAGAATTCTTTTTTGAGATGTATATATCCTGCACCTTCTGAATTGCTCCCAGGAACTCCAGCCATTGCTGTTCTGCCATCTTCCCTGCTAGTGTCCTCTTCTAATCAACTTTGGCCAGCTCCTCCCTCATGCCTCTGTGATTCCCTTTACTCCACTGTAATACTGACACATCCGATTTTAGCTTCTTCTTCTCAACCTGGAACGTGAATTCTATCATATCATGATCACTGCTTCTTAAGGGTTCCCTTAGCTCTCAAATCGAATCTGGGTCATTTCATAAAGCCCAATCCAGAACTACCATTTCCTAGCAGACTAAACCACAAGCTACTCTAAAAAACCATCTCGTAGTCATTCTACAAATTCCCTCCCTTTGGATCCAGCACCAACTTTATTTTCCCAATTTACCTGCATATTCAAATCCCCATGACTATTGCAACATTGTTTTTTTTTTACGAATTACAATGGGAGTTTTCCAGCACACATTCTGACTATTGTTTGGAGGCCTGTATATACTGTAACTCCCACCAGGGTGTTTTCACTCTTAGTTCCTTAACTCTTCCCACAAGGATTCTACATCTGATCCTATGTCACCTCTTCCTGAGGATTTGATTTCATTTTTTACCAGCAGAGATACCCCACCCTCTCTGCCTAACCTTTCAATACTTTGTTGACATTAAGCTCCCAGCTATTATCTTTCTGCCACAACTCAATGATGCCCATAAAGTCTTACCTGCCAATCCCTAATTGCACTAAAAGGTCATCTTTTCTCTGTATACTGAGTGTAATCAAATATAGCACCTTCAGTCCTGTATTCATCCTCCTTTTCAATTTTGTTCCCATATTACCAGAAATTAAATTCTTATCCCTTTCTAAAGTACACATTGCTAATATTTGTTTACCAACAGCCATATGTTCTGCCTGATCACTCCAGGTCCCATTCCTTTGCCTATTAGTTTAACTTTAAACCTTCCCCATCAGATCTAGCAAAGCTTCCAGTAAGGTTACCAGTCCCCCTCAAGTTCAAGTTCTTCTTCCACAGGCCTTACCTTCCCCAGAAGTGATTCCAATGATCCAGAAATCTGAAACCTTTGTCCCCTGCACCAATTCCTCAGCCACACATTCATCTGCCAAATCTCCCTATTCTTACCCTCACTAGTGTGTGGCACAGGCAGCAGTCCAGAGATTACTACCCTGGAGATCCTGCTTTTCCATTTTCTACCAAACTGCCTATATTCTCTCATCATGACCTGATGTCTTTTCCAATTTATGTTGTTGGTACCAGAATCAGAATTAATATCACCAGTATGTCAGGAAATTTGTTGTTTTGCAGTAGCTACATCTTTTGTCTGCTCACCTTCCCCCTGTAGACCTCGTCTGAGAATTCCCTGATCCTGGCACCTGGAAGGCAATATACCATCTGGGCGTCTCTTTTGCATTTACTGAATCTTCTGTCTGCTCCACTAACTATAGAATTCTCTATTACTACTGCATTTCACTTCTCCCACCTTCATTTCTGAACACCAGACTCTGTGTCAGAGGCCCAGTCACTGCAGCTTTCCCTGGTAGATACCCCCTCCCCATTATCCCAAACAATATCCAAAGTGGTATATTTGCTATTGAGGGGAATGGCCACAGGGGTACTCTGCACCTTCTGCCCATTCCCTATCCTTCTGACAGTCACCCATTTAACTTCCTCCTGTAACTTAGGGTTGTCTACCTCCTGATAGCTCCTATCTATCACCTCCTCATTTTCCGTTAAGAACCAAAGGTTATCCAGTTGCAGCTCCAGTTCCTTCACAAGGTTTGTAAGGACCGTCATCTAGATACACTTGTGCAGATGTCATTATCAGGAAGTTTGATGCTATTATACATGTTGCTAAAACCCTAACTCCCCACTCTATCCCTAAAACCATCCTGACCAACCCCCAAAACACTAAAAAAGTTAAAGCAGAGCTGCGACCTCAATGAGATTGCAGCTTGTTGCTGTCTTGAGCCATATTTACACATGATCAGACATGTTGCAACATTATACATCTTCATCCAATTTAAAGACATTATTTTTATCAGCTTCGAGTCAATCAGGTAGAAATGAGCTTGTGATTTACATTGTCCCTCCTGTCTTGCAACCATCATCTTGCTTGTTTTCTGCAGTCCTTCTCGGAATAATTGTTAATTTACTTAAGATTGAAGACAGTGAATAAATCCCATGAATGTCTTTATTCATGCAAAAATTTAACCCTTTAGATTAAATATATTTACTATTCCCTCTGCAGACACACATACTGTAATTCTAAGAGGATCAGGAGCATAGGCATTGAGAAACTTTCCTCCATCTGGAGATTCTGGAACAATGGCACAGTCTTGAACAAACGTTTACATAGGATAGGTGGATGGAAAACTTCCTTAAGAGCACTGGAGTAACCAAATTTAATGACAGTAAAGAGATGAATAAGGATTTCAGCTGAAAGATAGAGTTTACAATTATCCTGAAAATTATCAGGGTCAAACACAAAACTTTGGTTAGGGCAGTTGTAAGATCTAGGAATAGTTAATGGCAGGGACCAAGGATAGTTGTGGGGGTGATGGTCATAATGCAAGAATGTTGAAACAAAAGACTGGAATAACTCTCTGGACCTTATCTAGCTTTTAACAAGATAACGGCTGATTTAAGATCACATTTTTCCTGATAATATCTTTGGTTAATATTATCTGTCAACTCTAGATTTAATTTACATTTCACTTAAAATAAATTGCTATTTGGAGTGATTCCAACCTTCACTATTTTGTCTGCAGAAGTTTTCTGATTTGATACAAAGACCAGGCTCAAAAATGTTGGCTCCACCTGGTTCTAACCATTGGAATGTTTCTGTCTGTTCAATCTATCGGTTACACTTAGTGAATTGAAAAATTCCAACAATTATGTTCTAACTTCCAGATGATATAAATCCAGAGTATTTAACCTGTTGAGATGTTATGCTAATTTATGCTGCACAAACAAGATTCATGTGTGATGCTACTCATCACACCCTTAAGTTGCCAAATATTATGCACATGAACCAATTTTCCAAATAAATTATGACATAATTCAATATTAGAAAATTAGTTTCATTAAGCACAACGGTTTAACTTTGCAGATATTTGGTAACATCAAATCTCCTCAAACTCATGCCTTCTGCAAGATTGTGTCAATGTGTTGGACCCAGGATAGATCCTCTGATATGTTGATACCCAGTAACTTGAAGCTGCTCACCCTTTCCACTGCTAATCTCTTAACCTAATCATGAACAATTTAGATATACTTCCTGTTGTGCAGATTTGCCCAAGAGACCAAGCTTCTTTGCATGCCTTGATGGCATACAGTAGCCAATTAACCTTAAAGTAAAAAATGGATCAAGTGCTTTTAGATAGAGTGAAAAATGTGGAATATAAAGCAAGAATATTGTCTGATCACTCTCCTTTAATAATGACAATGACAAATAAAGAGGAATCAATTTATAGATGATTTAATTCAATTCTACTAAAACGTCAAGATTTTTGTGATTTTATGAAAAAGCAGATTCAGTTCTTTTTAGATACAAATTTACATTCAGTTGATGATAAATTTATATTGTGGGAAGCAATGAAAGCATATTTGAGAGGCCAGATAATAAGTTATACTTCTAAAATTAAGAAGGAATATATGATAGAAATAGATCAATTGGAAAAAGATTATAAAATTAGAAAAAGAATCTCAAAGAAATATGACAGAAGAAAAACGAAGACAACTTATTAATAAGTTAAAATATAATACACTCCAGACATATCGAACAGAAAAAGCAATTATGAGAACTAAACAGAGATATTATGAACTAGGTGAAAGATCACATAAAGTTCTTGCATGGCAGTTAAAAACAGATCAGATTTCCAAAACAATAAATGCAATTCGAACAAAAGTGAATGAAATTACTTATAAGCCTCTAGAAATTAATGAGGCTTTTAAGAATTTTTATTCTGAGTTGTATAAATCAGAATCAAAGAATGATGATGTTAAGATAGAAGAATTTTTATCACAAATAACTCTTCCAAAATTAAATACAGAAGAACAGAAGGGATTAGATACGCCTTTTACATT
The DNA here is from genome assembly GCF_030144855.1 of Hypanus sabinus. Lineage (NCBI taxonomy): Eukaryota > Metazoa > Chordata > Chondrichthyes > Myliobatiformes > Dasyatidae > Hypanus > Hypanus sabinus. Next base: position 65,919,715 of record NC_082710.1, read on the forward strand.
GAAGGAAGTTGAAGAAGCTTTGGGATCACTTCAAAGTAATAAATCTCCAGGAGAAGATGGTTTTCCACCTGAATTTTATAAAAAGTTTAAAGATTTATTAATTCCTCCTTTTATGGAGTTAATATATCAAGCGGAAAGAACGCATAAACTTCTAGAATCTTTTTCAACAGCTATTTTAATAGTATTGCCAAAAAAAAAATAGAGACCTTTTAAAACCAGCATCATATAGACCTATTTCTTTATTAAACACTGATTATAAAATAATAGCAAAAATCTTATCTAATAGATAATCTAAATGCTTACCAAAATTAGTGCATATGGATCAAACAGGATTTATCAAAAATAGACAATCGGCAGATAATGTAACCCGGTTATTTAGTATAATCCATTTAGCACAAAAGAGGGAGGAAATGAGTGTGGCAGTTGCTTTAGATGCAGAAAAAGCATTTGATAGATTGGAATGGGATTTTTTATTTAAGGTATTGGAAAAATATGGATTAGGAACATCATTTATAAAATGGATTAAAACCTTAAATACTAATCCCAAAGCTAAAGTAGTGACAAATGGTCAAATTTCAACATCATTTCAGTTAACAAGATCAACTAGGCAAGGTTGCCCATTATCACCTGCTTTGTTTGTGTTGGCAATAGAACCATTAGCTGAATTAATTAGAATGGACCCAGATATTAAGGGTTTCAGAGTTAATCAGGAAGAATACAAGATTAACTTATTTGCTGATGATGTTCTACTTTATTTAACAGATCCATTACATTCACTATGCAAATTATCTTATAGATTAGAAGAATATGGGAAAATATCGGGTTATAAAATAAATTGGGATAAAAGTGAAATTTTACCTCTTACTAAAGGAGATTATAATCAATGTCGATTAATAACTCAATTTAGATGGCCAGCAAATGGTATAAAATATTTAGGTATAAGAGTTGATAATGACATAAAAAACTTATACAAATTAAATTATTTACCACTTTTGAAAAAAATTCAGGAAGATCTTGATAAATGGATGGCATTACCAATAACATTAGTAGGTAGAGTAAATACTATAAAAATGAATATATTCCCTAGACTACAATATTTATTTCAATCATTACCAATACAATTACCACAGAAGTTTTTTCAAGAGTTAAACAAATATGTGAGGAAATTTCTCTGGAAAGGTAAGATGTCAAGAATATCGTTGGAAAAATTGACATGGAAATTTGATCTAGGAGGATTACAACTTCCAAATTTTAAGAATTATTATAAAGCAAATCAACTTAGATTTATTGCATCTTTTTTCGAGAAAGATAAACCGGCATGGGTTAGAATAGAACTAGATAAAATAGGAGAAAACGTACCAGAAGATTTTATATACAAATGGGAATCTAAATGGATACGGGAAAAGAAAGAATCTCCTATATTAAAACATTTGATTGATTTATGGAATAAGATAAATGTTGATGATGAGACAAAAAAATCTTTATTAGCAAAGAGATCTTTAATTCAAAATAGACTTATTCCTTTCACAATGGACAATCAACTTTTATATAATTGGATTCAAAAAGGGATTAGATATATTGGGAATTGTTTTGAAGGAGGTATATTAATGTCATTTGATCAATTAAAGAATAAATATAAAATATCAAATAACACTTTATTTTGTTACTTTCAATTAAGGGCTTATTTAAGAGAAAAATTAAGTCAAACAATGTTATTGCCGAAACCTAATGAAATAGAAATTTTAATTCAAAAAGGAAATATTAAAAAATTTATATCCTGTATGTATAATTTGATTCAAAAACAGGCAATTAAACAAGGAATCCATAAGTCAAGACAAAAATGGGAAAGTGATTTGAATATTAGAATTGAAGAAACAAATTGGTCAAGACTATGTCTTGATAGTATGATAAATACAATAAATGTATAATTTTCTACATCAATTATATATTACACCACAAAAAATAAATAAATTGAATCCAAACTTATCGGATCAGTGTTTCCGATGTAACCAGGAAACTGGTACTTTTTTACATTCTACATGGTCTTGTTCTAAAATTCAACCTTTTTGGACAAATTTAAGACTTTTACTGGAACAAATTACAGGAACACAATTTCCTCATAATCCAATATTACTCTTATTAGGTGATATTGAAGGGATAAAACCAAAACTCAAACTAAATAAATACCAGAAAGAATTTATAAAAATTGCACTGGCAGTAGCCAAAAAAGCTATTGCAGTTACTTGGAAATCGGATACACATTTAAGTATAGACTCTTGGAAGAAAGAAATCTATGGTTGTATTCCATTAGAAAAAATTACTTATAATTTAAGAGATAAATATGAAACATTTCTGAAAATTTGGAGCCCTTATTTACAAAAGACAGGATTCAATCTATAGATGCTCTGAAGATGAAACAATTGGTTATTTGGGGAAAGAAATAAATATACATATTAAAGTTTTTACGAATTCCATGGAGCATGTGGAGATCTTCCAACAACCAGACAATCTTTCTTTTTTTTTCTTTTTCTCTTATTTTTCTATAGGGCAGTTAGGGGGGAGGGGGGGAAGGGTTATATACATTTTTTTCATACTTCATTTTGTAACTACTTAAAAATGCAATAAAAAAGTTTTCAAAAAAAAGTGCTTTCCTAGCGCATATGGCAATTAAATTTATCACTGGCTTCCAGCCGAGCACAGGTACTGATTTTAACTGATGGTTTGATGACAAACTCTGCCATCTTCATCTGGGTTGATGGCTAGGTATGTCTAGTCTGGTGGCATTTATAACCCGTTGTCCATCCTCAATTGGCTAGTCCTCATCCAATCAGTTTTCCACTGTCCCACCTTGTTTGCAGTCAAAATCCAGTTCTTACCTAGAGTGAGACTTTGTTAAAATTCTTTTCCTCTAGTTTTATTTCAATGACTTTCAGCGGTACAAGTCCATGTGAGTGGTCTATCGGAAACCCACTCAGACTTGCACTTCATCAATGACAGCCACCATCGTAGTTTCTTTTTCTACTTTGATTAACTGTGCGAAAACTATTTTGGATCGAGTCTCCTCGAGGAAATAAGGCAATTACGCGCCATGTTCCTGCAGAATGGACACAGATGAAGGAAATCAATCGGGCTCTTAAAAGGGTTGACGGAAAATCCAGGAAATCTCTCCACGAGGAAACTCACTATCGTCTGTCTTCCCTATATTTTCACGGTTTCTGGAAGGATCACCAGGATCCTGAAGAAATACCGGATTAATACTATCCGGAAACCCGTAAGGAAGCTCGAATCACAGTTGATGCGGGTCAAAGATGACCGGGGACTCAGAGCGGCTGGCGCTTACTAGATTCTCTGTGAATGTGGAGGACATCTATCATCGCAGGGTGGAAACCCGCCACAAGGAACACAGCAGGTGTGTCCGTTCGGGCTACACAGAGAAATCGGCAGTAGAACACTGCATTCATAATGACTTTGCGATTGACTGAAACAACATTGCCGCACCAATGGCTTTTGGGACTCTCTGGCAAAGGAAGCCATTCTGTAGTAACATTGTGCGTGATCGTCTTATTTCCTTGTGGAGATTCTCCTCTCCGAAGTGATTTTCAAATGGTTAGAAGTAGGAAAAAAATTCTATGATGGTGGCTGTCTTTGTTGAGGTGTAAGTTCGTGATAGTGAGTTTCTGATAGACCCACTCACACAGACTTGTACCACTGAAAGCCATTTAAAAAAGTAGAGGAAAATAATTTCAACAAAGTCCAAGGTCTCACTCTAAGAACTCGAATTTGATTATAAACAAGGTGGGACGGTAGAAGCCTGATTGGATGAGGACTAACCAATCAAGAAGGATGAGCGATGGGGGTATTAAAAACATAGAAAATAGGTGCAAGAATAGGCCATTCAGTATGATCATCCAACTCAGAACCCAGTACCTGCTTTCTCTCTTATACCCCCCCCCCCCCGATCCCTTTAGCCACAACGGCCATATCTAACTTCCTCTTAAGTATAGCCAATGAACCGGCCTCAACTGTTTCCTGTGGCAGAGAATTCCACAGATTCACCACTCTCTGTGTGAAGAAGTTTTTCCTCATCTCAGTCCTAAAAGGCTTCCCCTTTATCCTTAAACTGTGACCCCTCGTTCTGGACTTCCCCAACATCAGAAACAATCTTCCTGCAGCTAGCCTGTCCAATCCCTTTAGAATTTTATACTCTTCAATAAGATCCCCCCCTCAATCCTCTAAATTCCAATGAGGGGTCCATCCAGTTTTTCTTCATATTAAAGTCCTGCCATCCCAGGAATCAATCTGGTGAACCTTCTTTGTACTCTCTCTATGGTAAGAATGTCTTTCCTCATATTAGGGGACTAAAACTGCACACAATACTCTAGGTGCAGTCCCACCAAGGCCTTATACAACTGCAGAACCTCCCTGCTCCTGTACTCAAATCCTTTTGCTATGAATGCCAATGTACCATTTGCCTTTTTCACCGCCTGCTGTACCTGCATGCCCACTTTCAGTGACTGGTGTACAATGACACCCAGGTCTTGTTGCACCTCCCCTTTTCCTAATCAGCCACCATTCAGATAATAATGTTTTCCTATTCTTGCAACCAAAGTGGATAATCTCACATTTATCCACATTAAATTGCATCTGCCATGAATTTGCCCACTCACCTAACCTATCCAAGTCACCCTGCATCGTCCTCTCAGCTAACATCGCCGCCCAGCTTCATGTCACCCGCAAACTTGGAGATGCTGCATTTAATTCCCTCGTCTAAATCATTAATATATATTGTAAACAACTGGGGTCCCAGCACTGAGCCTTGCGGTACCCCACTAGTCACTGCCTGCCATTCTGAAAAGGTCCCGTTTACTCCCACTCTTTGCTTCCTGTCTGCCAACTAATTCTCTATCCACATCAATACCATACTCCCAATACCGTGTGCTTTAAGTTTGCACACTAATCTCCTGTGTGGGACCTTGTCAAAAGCCTTTTGAAAATCTAAATATACCACATCCGCTGGCTCTCCCCTATCCACTCTACTAGTTACACCTTCAAAAAATTCTGTAATATTCATCAGACATGATTTTCCTTTCACAAATCCATGTTGACTTTGTCCGATGATTTCACCTTTCCAAATGTGCTGCTTTCACATCTTTGATAACCGACTCCAGCATTTTCCCCACCACCAATGTCAGACTAACCGGTCTATAATTCCCCGGTTTTTCTCTCCCTCCTTTTTTAAAAAGTGGGGTTACATTAGCCACCCTCCAATCCTCAGGAACTAATCCAGAATCTAAGGAGTTTTGAAAAATTATCACTAATGCATCCACTATTTCTTGGGCTACTTCCTTAAGCACTCTGGGATGCAGACCACCTGGCCCTGGGGATTTATGTGCCTTTAATCCCTTCAATTTACCTAACACCACTTTCCTACTAACATGCATTTCCCTCAGTTCCTCCGTCTCACTGGACCCTCAGTCCCCTACTATTTCCATATAAATACCATTGGACTAGACATGCCCAGGCATAATCTCTGATGAATAAGGCAATTTGTCATTGAAACATTGGTTTAAATTGATACTTGGGGAAGTAAGGCCAGAAGTGATATAATTGCTCAAGTGTAAGATCTCATAGACCCAATGGCCTTACTAGCATCCCATTATCAGTTATTTGTCACCTACCTACCCCCATTATGCTGCTAACTGTTTAGGGCAGCAACGAAGGCCCTCCATCTCTCACGGTGTTCAAGGCTTCTGTCATGTCTGGGTGGAGAATCAGGAAGACTGTCACACTCAGATGTAGACGGGTTTTTCACTGCTGTTTCCGTAACAATTCTGGTTTACCAGTCAAGGTTGTTAGCCCTGAGCTGAACCAAGATATTTGTCAAATTATATTTAAAGTAGATTTTGGTAGTTTTACGAGTAAACTTCATGGCTGATCAAAGTAAAATAATAAAATATTCAGTCAAGAAGATAGAGGACAGAAATTCCATCCAATACTTATTTTGCTTGTCAACGACTGCACATTAACCAGGAAGCTGTCATGGCATCTTTTTAAGAACTTCATAACTTTCACTAGCACCAAGATGCACCCATTTTGAATGAAAATAATTCAAATTTTCAAACTGGCACAAGACTTGAACCTGTCAATTGGTATTATAGCCCTGTAATTACTGTAGTCTTGCAAGTATTTTTAGCTGGAGATACAAGAATTGGATGTAATGCCTTTTCTATTGAAACAATATCCTACTTGTTCTCCATATGAGGAATTTCACATGGGGCTGGTATAACTCCACACAAGAAATCCAAGATTTGTACAACAAGTTGAATCTTTCTGTCAACGGCCCCATTCATACCCGACTCAGACTGTCCAGTTCTCAAGTCATCAACTAATGAAATGGCTGAATGTCCACTAAAACCAGTGGTTCAGCTTAACAGGCCAGCTGAGTTTTATTAACATGTTTCCTTTGAAACAATACTCATTCAATTCATATTCTTCATAAATATGACCAACAAAAATCTTTACAACTAAACTACTACACAATTTAACTTTTTATAGTTTGAAGAGGAAGATGAAAATGTCAGTCCATTGTTTAGACAAGACCATAACAAAATAAAGAAAAAATCTTAAATGCTTAAAAATTTCAATATTACCCAAATTCAAGTAATACAAGATTATACAATCTTTAACTAAACTGAAAATGTAGATTTCTTTTTATATAGATCATCTAATATGGGAATCCATTTAAATCTTTTCATGCAAGAAAGCAAACTTCAATTGAACCTAGTCAGGTACTATCTTCAGATCAAATTATACATTATTGAAACATTAAACAATTGTTGCAGTAGTTCAAGAGAAAACTCATCTCTAAATGAACTGGAACATAAATCACATTGAAATTCAGAAAAATATAACACAAATTATACAAAGCAAACAGCAAGTTTTAAAAAAAGACTTGTATAGACTTTGCCCTGTAAATGACTAGCTAATATATATCAATACCAAAAAAAATCCATGTTTGAAACAAAAGTCATTGAAAAATCAATTGTAATAAATCCAGTTGTATAAATAGAACAGCTTTAAAATATGAGTGTTGAAATTTTGTCCATTAGCCGAATATAAAAAATCTTTATGATGGTGTCAGCAGCATCTTCTAGGAGTCCGTCCGCAACGAAGCTCAAATACTATCCAACTTTTTTAGGATAAAAGGAGCTGGAAAACAATTGACAAAATTTAGTACAATTTGAATGCCAAACCAAAAGACAAGTAGCATGTAGATGCATATTTGTACCGCTAACATATACATTACAACTTAAATGTAGCTGCATAGAATTAGTGTAAAATGAATCTATGGATTCGGTTCGGCAGAAAGGTCAGTTTCTGTACTGCACCACTCTGGAACCTAAATATATGTGGGTCTTTAACCTGGAAGATTACTGTTTCTCTTTCTAGATACATGGTCTTCTGAACATCCACAATGTTTAGCTTTTATTTCAGTACAATATTTCGCAGGACTCACAGAGCAGTGACTGAGACTGTCTAGGACTCCGTTTCTTAACCAGGACGAATAGGAACACACACAAAATTCTGGTGGAACACAGCAGGCCAGGCAGCATCTATAAGGAGCACTGTCGACGTTTTGGGCCGAGACCCTTCGTCAGGACTAACTGAAAGGAAAGAAAGTAAGAGATTTGAAAGCATTGGGGGGAGGGGGAAATGCAAAATTATAGAAGACTGGAGGGGGTGGGATGAAGCTAAGAGCTGGAAAGGTGATTGGCGAAAGTGATACAGAGCTGGAGAAGGGAAAGGATCATAGGACAGGAGGACTCAAGAGAAAGAAGATGGGGGGGGGGGGGGGGGAGGGAGAGAAGCACCAGAGGGAGATGGAGAATAGGCAAACAACTAAATATGTCAGGGATGGGGTAAGAAGGGGAGGAGGGGCATTAATGGAAATTAGAGAAGTCAATGTTCATGCCATCAGGTTGGAGGCTACCCAGCTGGTATATAAGGTGTTGTTCCTCCAACCTGAGTGTGGCTTCATCTCGACAGTAGAGGAGGCCATGGATAGACATATCAGAATGGGAATGGGATATGGAATTAAAATGTGTGGCCACTGGGAGATCTTGCTTTCTCTGGCGGACCGAGCGTAGGTGATCAGCGAAACGGTCTCCCAGTCTGCGTCGGGTCTCACCAATATATAAAAGGCCACACCGGGAGCACCAGACGCAGTATACCACACCAGCCGACTCACAGGTGAAGTGTCGCCTCACCTGGAAGGACTGTCTGGGGCCCTGAATGGTGGTGAGGGAGGAAGTGTAAGGGCAGGTGTAGCACTTGTTCCACTTACAAGGATAAGTGCCAGGAGGGAGATTGGTGGGAAGGGATGGTGGGGGTGATGAATGGACAAGGGAGTCGCATAGGGAGCGATCCCTGCAGAAAGCAGAAGGGGGCGGGGAAGAGAGGGAAAGATGTGCTTGGTAGTAGGTGAGGACAAGGGAAACCCTATCCTGAGTGGAGTGGCAGGCAGATGGGGTGAGGGCAGATGTGCGGGAAATGGGAGAGATGTGTTTGAGAGCAGAGGTGATGGTGGAAGAAGGGAAGCCCCTTTGTTTAAAAAAGGAAGACATCTCCTTTGTCCTGGAATGAAAAGCCTCATCCTGAGAGCAGATACAGAGACGGAGGAATTGTGAGAAGGGGACTACATTTTTGCAAGAGAATGGCATGAACATTGACTTCTCTAATTTCTGTTAATGCCCCTCCTCCCCTTCTTACCCCATCCCTGACATATTTAGTTGTTTGCCTGTTCTCCCTCTGGTGCTCCCCTCCCCCTTTCTTTCTCCCGAGGCCTCCCGTCCCATGATCCTTTCCCTTCTCCAGACATTCACCTTTCCAGCTCTTAGCTTCATCCCACCCCCTCCGGTCTTCTCCTATCATTTTGCATTTCCCCCTCCCACCACTACTTTCAAATCTTACTATCTTTCCTTTCGGTTAGTCCTGACGAAGGGTCTCGGCCCAAAACGTCGACCGTACTTCTCCCTATAGATGCTGCCCGGTCTGCTGTGTTCCACCAGCGTTTTGTGTGTGTTGAAGGAATACACACTGCAACTTCTAAGTAACGCCGTCTCACGCTGCAAGGAAGGTCGATAGCTAATCGCTCCAGACCGCAGACTTACAGCCTCCCTGACACCCTCCCCCCCGTGTGGCCACTCTATACGGCGGAGTGGACCGGACCACGTCCACGTGTGAGTGGGTGAGCAGACAGGCCGAGCACGGAGCCGGCAGGCCCTCCCCGTTGTCCTGTTCAAGTCGGTCACTCACTCGCCCGCAGAACGGCGACGTAGATGAGGAAGTAGCGGAGGGAACGCCATACGTCTGCCCTCATCTTCCTGCGCAGCTCCTCCGGGTCCATTTTCGGCCCCAACGCTTCCATCCTGAACATGGCGGCAACCGGGACACCTCCGTTTGTCACGTGACCGCACCCCACCTGATCAGCAACCCGCCGCTGGTCAACCACCACTGAACCAATCAGCGACCCGCTGCTCATCAACCGGGCGGGGCACGTCCCACACAGCGAACCAATCAGCGACCCGCTGCTCATCAACCGGGCGGGGGCACGTCCCACACAGCGAACCAATCAGCGACCCGCTGCTCATCAACCGGGCGACGCCCCTTCCCGCCCCATCATCGTCATGTGACCAGTATTCGCGTGTGAGCGCGTCTCGTCGGGGGTTGCGTTAGTGGGTTTTGAATCGGGCGTGTTCCAGATTTCGTACAGAGGAAATATTTTTGTCATAACTGGTTTTCCTGCACAAAAATTATTAGTGACCCTAATAGCGTTTGTTCCATTTGCTGTATCCTCTCAGGATAGGGGTATAGAAACATAGAAAACTTACAGCAAAATGCCGAACATGTACTTAATTAGAAATGTCCTCGGGTTACCCAGAGCCCTTTGTTTTTATATTTGTGAGCCAACCTCCTCCTCCTCCATCTCTTCAGTTTGGTTCCCCCCCCCCCCCCCCCAGTAATTCTAGTTTAAACTCTCCCCAATAGCTTTAGCAAACCTTCCCATCTGGATATTGGCCCTCCTGGGATTCAAGTGCAACCTGTCCCAAAGAGGTCCCAATGATCCAGAAATCTGAATCCGTGCCCCCTGCTCCAAGCCCTCAGCCTCGCATTTATCCTCCGCCTCATTCTATTCCTATTCTCACTGTCGCGTGGCACAGGCAGTAATCCCGAGATTACTACCTTTGAGATCCTGCTTCTCAATTTCCGTCTTAACTCCCTCTACTCTGCTCTCAGAACCTCCTCTCTTTTCCTACATAGTCGTTGATACCAATATGTACCACATCCTCTGGCTGTTCTCCTTCCCACTTCAGGATATCGTGCAAACATCTGCAGATGCTGGAAGTTAAAGCAACACACACAAAATGCTGGTGGAACACAGCAGGCCAGGCAGCATCTATAGGGAGAAGTACTGTTGATGTTTCAGGCCGACCCTTCGTCAGGACTAACTGAAAGAAGAGATACTCAGGATATCGTGGATGTGATCAGAAACATCCCTGGCACCTGGAAGACAAGCTACCATCTGTGCTTATTGACTGCGTCCACAGAATTGCCTGTCTGACCCCCTAACTATAGAGTCCCCTATCACTGCTGCCATCCTCTTCCTTTCCCTACTCTTCTGAGCCACAGGGCTGGACTTTGTGCCAGAAGCTTGACTACTCCTGCTACCCCCAGGTAGGCCGTCCCCCCCAACAGTACTCAAATAGGAGTACTTATTGTTAAGGGGTACTCTCTAGTATCTGACTCTTGCCCTTTCCTCTCCTGACTGTGACCCACTTATCTGTCTCCCCAGGCACCGGTGACTACTTGCCTATGGCTCCTCTCTATCACCTCCTCACTCTCCCTGACCAGACGAAGGTCATTGAGCTGCATCTCCAGTTCCCTAACGCAGTCCCTAAGGAGCTGCAGCTCAATGCACCTGTCGCAGATATGGCTGTCCGGGAGGCTGGGAGAATCCAGGACCTCCCGCATCTGGCACCGAGCACAAAACCAACCTCACACACATATTTCCTGTCTGTATTCTACACAAGTAACATACCTCACCTCAACCCTTTATCGCCAAAGCCTTCCTACTCTGCCTCCCTCTACTCTGTCGCCGGTTCCTCTGACACCCCCTCTGTAAATCTGTCTTTTTAAACTCACCTTTTCTCATCTAAACTCAACTGTTCTCATTGGCTGACCTCCAGGCACATGCGCAGTCGTGCCCCGTTCAAACCGCTGAAGAAATAACTCATGTATGTGAAGGATGTAAGAAACAATGTCAATTCAATTCAACTATTGGAATGGGATAAAGCAGCGCCCTCATCTTTAATATTTTGGATGCCTGTTCAGCAGAAAGAGTGAAAAGAGCAGGAGTTACATCTCCAAGGATAGTGTGGGATGGCTCTGTGAAAAAGGGACATAGTGAGCACACCCCTCTGAATTATTAAAATAAATTGTGTATGGCAGTAGCATTTCTTTGGTTCTGTTAAGGTTTTTAGAAATGTTCAATTGAAAGTGGAAGCCTTTGGAGTGAACAGAAGGCAAAGAGTGGTTGTAGACGAGTCATAATCTGCACGGAGGTCAGTGACCAGTGGAGTGCCTCAGGGATCTGTTCTGGGACCCCTACTCTTCGTGATTTTTATAAGAGACCTGGATGAGGAAGTGGAGGGATGGGTTAGTAAGTTTGCTGATGACACAAAGATTGGGGGTGTTGTGGATAGTGTGGAGGGCTGTCAGAGGTTACAGCGGGACATTGATAGGAGACAAAACTGGGCTGAGAATTGGCAGATGGAGTTCAACCTAGATAAGTGTGAGGTGGTTTACTTCGGTAGGTCAAATGTGATGAATAGGTTGAGTGAATTCAGCCTTTTCTCCTTGGAGCAACTGAGGATGAGAAGTGACCTGATAGAGCTGTATAAGATGATGTATAAGTAGGTACAGAGGAGATGTCAGGGGTAAGTTTTTTTACACAGAGAGTGGGGAGTGCGTGGAATGGGCTGCCGGTGATGGATATGATAGGGTCTTTTAAGAGACTCCTGGATAGGTACATGGAGCTTAGAAAACTACAGGAGTATGGGTAAGCCAAGGTAGTTTTGAGGTAAGGACATGTTTGGCACAGCTTTGAGGGCCGAAGGGGCTGTAAGTTTTCTATGTTTCTATGAGGAGAAAAAATCTTTATGTTACATCTCCATCTAAATGTGCAATCATAGTAATTTATAATAAATAGAACAGTCAATTCACAACCTATTCTCCTCTGTACTGTGGAATGTCAAAGAAGAATGGGTGGATCATCTTAATTCAGACCACATTTAGAAACCGTAGTTGTTTATGTGCCTTCTCATGAGATGATTTCTGATTCTCAGTGTCACTTTCTAGCTCTAGTTCCATGTCTCGGTAGTCTGAGTATTGAAAGCATATCGATCTCTGAATGCACCACGGTAGCCTAGTGGTTAGAACCTGGGACAACACACACAACATGCTGGAGGAACTCAGCAGGCCAGGCAGCATCATGATTATCATGAAGGGTTTCAGGCTGAAACATCGACTGTACTTTTTCCATGGTCTCTGAGTTCCACCAGCATTTTGTGTGTGTTGCTTGGATTCCCAGCATCTGCAGATTTCCTCTTGTTTGTTACATGTTGGGGTGATATTCAGAAATACATTCAGGTTTACCCCTCGTTGGTGATAGAAGTCCTTTCTCCCCATTCCAAGGCGTGGAATGTGTCATTGTAAGGGGGCCTAAGGGGATGCTGGTGTGCATCATGGCAGAGGAAAACAAACGAGGTTGAATATGGGTCAACAGGAGCCCAAGAGTGCTGTACGCCATGATGGGAGGTAGGAATAGGTGCAGAGGAATTGAATTTACTGAGGGGGGGATACAGTTGTGTCATCAGGAATAAAATCATCCGTCATTCGTACTGGCTGCCCCTATAGCAACTCAGCAATGGACGACTCCAGGTCCTCTTTTCCCCCCCACTTTTCCTTCGCTACATCGATGACTGCAGTGGCTCTGCCTCCTGCATGCATGTTGAACTTATTGACTTCATTAACTTTGCCTCCAACTTTCACCCTGTCCTCAAATTTACCTGGTCCATTTCCGACACCTCCTTCCCCTTTCTTGATCTTTCTGTCTCTATTTCTGGAGACAGTTTATCTACTATAAGCCTACGGACTCTCACAGCTACCTGGAAAATGAATATTCAAGACTATACATCTTATCGGAAGGACAGACTGACTAGCAGAGGGGGTGGGGTGGCTCTGTTGGTGAGGAATGATATTCAGTCCCTTGCGAGGGGGGACATAGAATCTGGGGATGTAGAGTCAGTATGAATAGAACTGAGAAATTCTAAGGGTAGAAAGACCCTAATGGGAGTTATCTACAGGCCCCTAAACAGCAGTCTGGATGTAGGGTGTAAGTTGAATGAAGAGTTAAAATTGGCATGTCGCAAAGGTAATGATACAGTTGTCATGGGGGATTTCAACATGCAGGTAGATTGGGAGAATCAGAATGGTACTGGACCCCAAGAAAGGGAGTTTGTGGAGTGTCTCCGAGATGGATTCTTAGAACAGCTTGTACTGGAGCCTACCAGGGAGAAGGCAATTCTAGATTTAGTATTTTGCAATGAACTGGATTTGATCAGGGACCTCAAGGTAAAGGAGCCATTAGGAGGTAGTGACCATAAGATGATATCTTTTAACCTACAATTTGAGAAGGAGAAGGGGAAATTGGATGTGTCAGTATTACAGTTGAACAAAGGGAACTATGGAGCTATGAGGGAGGAGCTGGCCAAAGTTCAATGGAACAATACCCTAGCAGGGAAGACAGTGGAACAACAATGGCAGGTATTTCTGGGAATAATGCAGAAGGTACAGGATTGGTTCATTCCAAAGAAGAAGAAAGATCCTAAGGGGAGTAAGGGGTGGCTGTGGCTGACAAGGGACGTAAAGAGCAGTATAAAAATAAAAGAGAAGAAGTATAACATAGTAAAGATAAGCCGGAAACCAGAGGACTGGGAAGCTTTTAAAGAGCAACAGAAGATAGCAAAAAAGGCAATATGCCAAGAAAAAATGAGGTACGAAGGTAAACTAACCAAGAATATAAAGGAGAATAGTAAAAGCTTCTTTAGGTATGTGAATAGTAAAAAAATAGTTAAGACCAAAATTGGGCCATTGAAGACAGAAACGGGTGAATTTATTATGGGGAACAAAGAAATGGCAGATGAGTTGAACAGGTACTTTGGATCTGTCTTCACTAGGGAAGACACAAACAATCTCCCAGATGTAATAGTGGCCAAAGGAACTAGGGTAAAGGATGAACTGAAGGAAATTTATATTAGGCAAGAAACGGTGTTGGATAGACTGTTGAGTCTGAAGGCTGATAAGTCCCCAGGACCTGATGGTCTGCATCCCAGGGTACTTAAAGAGGTGGCTCTAGAAATCGTGGACGCATTGGTAATCATTTTCCAATGTTCTATAGATACAGGAACAGTTCCTGCTGACTGGAGGTGGCTAATGTTGTCCCACTTTTCAAGAAAGGAGGGAGAGAGAAAACAGGGAATTAGATGCTGGAGTCAATTATAAAAGAGGAAATTACGACACATTTGGATAGCAGTAGAAGGATCAGTCCGAGTCAGCATGGATTTATGAAGGGAAAATTGTGCTTGACTAATCTTCTGGAGTTTTTTGAGGATGTAACTATGAAAATGGACAAGGGAGAGCCAGTGGATGTAGTGTACCTGGACTTCCAGAAAGCTTTTGATAAAGTCCCACATAGGAGATTAGAAAGTAAAATTAGGGCACATGGTATTGGGGGCAGAGTACTGACATGGATTGAAAATTGGCTGGCTGACAGGAAACAAAGAGTAGCGATTAACGGGTCCCTTTCAGAATGGCAGGCTGTGACCAGTGGGGTACCGCAAGGTTCGGTGCTGGGACCGCAGCTGTTTACAATATACATTAATGATTTAGATGAAGGGATTAAAAGTAACATTAGCAAATTTGCTGATGACACAAAGCTGGGTGGCAGTGTGAAATGTCAGGAAGATGTTATGAGAATGCAGGGTGACTTGGACAGGTTGGGTGAGTGGGCAAATGTATGGCAGATGCAGTTTAATGTGGATAAATGTGAGGTTATCCACTGGTGGCAAGAACAGGAAGGCAGATTGCTATCTAAATGGAGTCAAGTAGGAAAAGGGGAGATACAACGAGATCTAGGTTTTCTTGTACATCAGTCAATGAAAGCAAGCATGCAGGTACAGCAGACAGTGAAGAAAGCTAATGGCATGCTGGCTTTTATAACAAGAGGAATTGAGTATAGGAGTAAAGAGGTCCTTCTGCAGCTGTACAGGGCCCTGGTGAGACCCCACCTGGAGTATTGTGTGCAGTTTCGGTCTCCAAATTTGAGGAAGGACATTCTTGCTATTGAGAGAGTGCAGCGTAGGTTCACAAGGTTAATTCCCGGAAAGGCGGGACTGTCATATGTTGAAAGATTGGAGCGACTGGGCTTGTATACATTGGAATTTAGAAGGATGAGAGGGGATCTGATTGAAACATATAAGATTATTAAGGGATTGGATATACTGGAGGCAGGAAGCATGTTCCCGCTGATGGGTGAGTCCAGAACTAGAGGCCACAGTTTAAGAATAAGGGGTAGTCCATTTAGAACAGAGTTGCGGAAAAACTTTTTCACCCAGAGAGTGGTGGATATGCGGAATGCTTTGCCCCAGAAGGCAGTGGAGGCCAAGTCTCTAGATGCATTCAAGAAAGAGTTAGATAGAGCTCTTATAAATAGCGGGGTCAAGGGATATGGGGAGAGGGCAGGAACGGGGTACTGATTGTGTATGATCAGCCATGATCACAGTGAATGGCGGTGCTGGCTAGAAGGGCTGAATGGCCTACTCCTGCACCTATTGTCTGTTGGAATATTCCTCTCCCCACCCTGTCTCTTGCAAAAATGCCATCACTTCTCGCAATTCTTCTGCCTCTGCTGCATCTGCTCTCAGGATGAGACTTTTCATTTCAGGACAAAGGAGATGTCTTCCTTCTTTAAAGAAAGGGGCTTCCCTTCCTCCACCATCAACTCTGCCCTCAAACGCATCTCTCCCATTTCACGCACGTCTGCCATCACCCCATCCGCCCACCACCCCACTCGGGATAGGGTTCCCCTTGTCCTCACCTACCTCCCCACCAGCCTCCGGGTCCAACATATCATTCTCCGTAACTTCTGCCACCTCCAATGGGATCCCACTACCAAGCACATCTTTCCCTACCCCCCTCTTTCTGCTTTCTGCAGGGATTGCTCCCTATGCGACTCCTTTGTCCATTTGTCCCCCCCCCACCATCCCTTCCCACCAATCTCCCTCCTAGCACTTATCCTTGTAAGTGGAACAAGTGCTACACCTGCCCTTACACTTCCTCCCTCACCACCATTCAGGGCCCCAGACAGTCCTTCCAGGTGAGGCAACACTTCAACTGTGAGTCAGCTGGTGTGGTATACTGCATCTGGTGCTCCCGATGTGGCCTTTTATATATTGGTGAGACCCGACGCAGACTGGGAGACCGTTTCGCTGAACACCTACGCTCGGTCCACCAGAGAAAGCAGGATCTCCCAGTGGCCACACATTTTAATTCCACGTCCCATTCCCATTCTGATATGTCTATCCATGGCCTCCTCTACTGTCAAGATGAATCCACACTCAGGTTGGAGGAACAACACCTTATATACCGGCTGGGTAGCCTCCAACCTGATGGCATGAACAATGATTTATCTAACTTCCGTTAATACCCCTCCTCCACTTCTTACCCCATCCCTTATTAATTAATTAATGAATTTTAATTTCCCACCCCTCTTTTTTCTTTTTTCTTCTTTTTTTGTCCCTCTCACAATCACCCCTCACCTGTTCTCCATCTCCCTCTGGTGCTCCCCTACCCCTTTCTTTCTCCCTAGGCCTCTCGTCCCATGATTCTTTCCTTTCTCCAGCTCTGTATCCCTTTAGCCAATCACCTTTCTGGCTCTCAGCTCCACCCCACCCCCTCCGGTCTTCTCCTATCATTTCAGATTCCCCCTCCCCCTCCTACATTCAAATCTCTTACTATCTTTTCTTTCAGTTAGTCCTGACGAAGGGTCTCGACCCGAAACGTCGACAGCGCTTCTCCCTATAGATGCTGCCTGGCCTGCTGTGTTCCACCAGCATTTTGTGTGTGTTGTGTGAATTTCCAGCATCTGCAGATTTCCTCGTGGTTTTGTTTTTAGGTCCTCTTTTGGAGCTGTTTTGAGCCCCAGCAGTGGTGTGATGTAGCTTAACGGTGATATTGTGGGCCATCTCAGCGCAAAGGTCTGATATTCACTGGGGTCAGAGGAAACATCAGAGGTCTGCCAAACCCAGCACTTAGGTACAGATGAATGACCAAGCTATCGCTGATGCAAAGGGATGGCCTCTGGCCACCTGGAGGTACAGTCCACCGTGGTAAGGAGGTTTGTGATGCTGCAGGACATGGTCAACCCATCACTCAGGACCTCAGAAGGTGCCAGTGGCACCTGGACATGATGGTTAATTTTTGCCCGCTGACACTCCAGACAGGCTGAAGCTCAATCATGCACATCCTTTCTGAGGCCGTGCCACACAAACTTTAATGCAACCAGTTTCTGTGAGGCCCCCTGGCCTGTATGCACGAGGCAATGTATGGAGCCAGAAGCAGTCCTTCTCCAGTTTGCTGGCATGATGGGGGAGGGTGACCAGTTGAGACATCACACAGGACAGAAGCCCCAGCTTACAGAACTTGTCAGTGAACCACAGGACCATGACTGCTGTTCAGTAAACCTGAACCTCTGGATCAGTAGCTTGATTGCCTGCCATTCATGCACAGTCAGCCCCTATTGTACGGCTTCGACTGCTGGCCAGGAACTGCAATCAGCCATGGGATTATTTTTCCCATAGATATGTTGTATATCAGTTGTGAACTCTGGTATGAAGGTCAGTTGATGTTAGTGCAGACCAAGGATCTGATATTTCGGCCATTGTGTGCACGAGGGTTTTGTGGTCAATGATCGCTGTGAACTGGCAACCCTCTGGAAGAAAACAAAAATGGCAGACAGCCAGATAGAGATCCAGAAACTCTTGGTGAAATGTGCTGTATTTTGTTTTGGGGGGGGGGGGGTAGCAGAGCTGGCAGCTAAAGAAGGCGAGTGGCTGCCATGTGCCTCCGACCAGCTGTTCCTGCACAGCACCCACAACACAGTCTGAAGCATCGGTAGTAACGGCTATGGGTGTGTTGGGGTGTTGGTGCACCAGCAGGGTTGCGTTGAAAAGAGCTTGTTTAGTATCATCAAATGCCCTGGTTATGTCCACTGACCAGTCAAGCTTGTGATTAGGGGTATTGCCTTTAAATGCACTATACAGGGGGAGCACAAGTTCAGCAGCTGGCAGAATGAAACAGTGATAGAAATTCACCATGCCTACAAACTCATGTAGTTTTTTAGTAGTGTGGGGTGGTGGGAAATAAATAGTAGTGACTACTTTCAATGGGAGGTAGTTTCACACCTATTGTGGAAATTTGATGGCTGAGAAAGTCGATGGTTGACAACCCAAACAGGCACTTAGCATGCTTAATAATCAACCCGTGTTGGCTTAAGCACTCGGAAAGTATGCAGGGTTGGAATATGTGTTCAGATTTGGATGTATTCAAGTATGTATTCAATGTATTCAAAAAGAAAGTCTTTTAATACAAGTCTTTCCATGTTGGCAAACTCAGCCTTCGCAGTTGCCAGCTTTTCTGGGTTCAGTCTACACGCATGAGCATGGACTGGTGGGCCAGTTGTAAAAATATGGTGCTTGACCCCATGTTTGTGACTGTAGTGGAGTGTGGGGGCTCGGTGAGGTCTGGGAATTCGCCCAGCAGTTGAGTAAACTCACATCTGGTGATGATTGCGCTTGACAGAGTCATTGTGGGGAACTTATTGGAGGAGCAGGGTAATGACACAAATGTTCTTGACATCCACAAGCGGGCAATTCTTAAGATCGACTAACAGTTCTTGGGCACACAGGTAATCTGCACCAAGCAGAGGTCTAGCCAGTTCAGCCAGAACGAAGTCCCACGTGTAACATCACCCACTGAAGCAGAGCGACAGCCGTCATGTCCCATAGGGCTGGATCCTGCAGCCATTGGCAGGCTCCAGTGAGGTCTCATCAATAGGCAAGGCTGGCAGCACACTCATGTGAACGCCCATGTCACATGGGAAGTGTTGCGCTGTAAGTGCATCCGTAATGAACGGTAGGCGGCCCTGGCAGGTGGAACCCACGGTGTTCACAGATCTGATGTCCTGACGCGGTGGCACTGTCGAAGCTGCAAGGCCGTCGGCACTTCCCAGTGTTCGTACCAAAGCGAGTGTGGTAAAAACACAGGCCAGGTATCTGTTTGGCAGCCATAGGCTTCGTTATGTTGGGGGCCTTGCTGATCGGGGTTGTTAAGGCAGAGAAAAGAGGAGAAATGATGTACCTCTGCCTGGCCCAGTGTAGTCTATCAGCCACTTTACCAAGCTTCCTATAGACCTTAATGGGTGCATTGGTGAGGGCTAAGCAAACCTGATCAAGCATTTGCTACATGAAGAATTCTTTAAAAATTAAAGAAGGATAGTGATATCCCAGAGGAGACAGCATGGGGTCCGTTAGCTCCGACAGCTTCGCAATGCCAAGGCCAGGCAAAGAGAGCAACTGTTTGGTGTGCTCAGACTCTGACAGTCCAATAGTCTGTCAAAGGCAAGTTTTCAGCAGTCGGTATTTATTGTGTTCAGGTGGGTGTTCTAGTTGTTATGCCCGCAGCCCCCTCCTTTGTGAGAATCGCAAGAGCACTAGTTGGGGGGGGAGGGGGTGTCAGTAGACCCAGGAAATGGGAGAGAGACATGCCGGATGCCTCGTTCCCCAGCGATGCAAAATAATGCAACATTGACCATTGTCTCCTGGAGACCACGTTTGTGGATTGGGGACTATGCTACGTGCAAGCCCTCGGGCAAAGTGGGCTGGTTGAGAGAGAGATTGCATCATCCCAACCTGATTGACATCTGAGACCCCGTGAGGAAGTATAAAAGAGGGTCTGGGGGAACAACCCCTTCAGACGCACCAGAAGAAATGCTAACGATCCCGTAGTAGCGGGAAGCCATTTGAAGGAAGTCACGTGCGTTCGATTCCGTTGCTGGAATTGGTGACTGGAACCACAGAAACCAGCTTTTAGCTAACAACGAGGAAGCCCGCTCCCCTGATTCAACGGATTCGCTTCATAAAGACCGGGCAAGTTTCTTTTCTCACCAATCTCTCACTCCAACGAGTGAAAACCCAGCGGTCCCCAAAGGCTGAAGCCTGCAGGAACTGAGTGACTTTTATATTTCCATCGGACAATATACTATCCCCTAGACAAACGATCGAGCTGTTTCTTATTGATGGTTATTATTAGACCCATGCTTTTAGATTGAGTAGTGACGATGTATATTATCTGAATGTTTGTATTAATCTTATTTTTGAGCCCCTTCATAAATAAAGACTTTTAAAAATAGTACCATCAGACTTCAATGGGCCTCTCTATCTTTGCTGGTAAGTGACATAGTAGACTCACCACTCACAGCTGTGGAGTTACTGAGTGACACTACCATACAGAAATACTTTGTGTTGTTGGCAGAGATTTCTCGAAGCGCAAATTGGGTCTCGGCTTGTACGAACCAAGGAATGGTATTTTGCTGCCAGAACTTTGGTGGTTTCAAAACGACTGCATTGGCCAACATATTTAATAACTCTGGAAATGTCCTAGAGCATCAGGGTCACCAATGTAGGTTTTCGTGAATAAAACCAAGTGAGGCATTTCATGTTTAAGAAAAACTGTAACACATTTTACTGAACTGCAAAACTTGAACACTAAAACAGCCTAAAAAAACTTGTCATGCAATTATGTCATCACACCAGACTGGCCTCTTAAAGTGAAACCTCAACTCAATGTCAGTGGTTGTGAATTATGTGCATTTCCACCAATCACATTACTCTACAGGGGCGTTCTGGAGTTTAGAGTTCAATTCCGGTGTAAGGAGACTCTGTACATCCTCCCTGTGGAATTTCTCAGGTTCTTCTCATTTCTTCCGCACAGTCCAAAGGTAATTGTTCATAGTAAATTGTCCTGTGATTAGGTTAGGGTTAATTAGGGGTTTGTCGGGCTTTGCAGCAAAGGGCCTATTCTGTGCTGTTTCTCTAAATAAATAAATATACTTAAAATTTGCCTCGGCAGCCATTTAGAGTAAAGAATTCCAAAGACCGTTTGGGTGAAGAGATTTCTTCTCTATGTCTTACCCCTTTGTCTCTGTAACCCGCAGTTCCTGCAGGCTGAAATATCTTTCCATTGTCAATGTCCATTCAGAAATCGATGGTGGGGGGGGGGAAGAAGTTGTTCCTGAATGATTGAGTATGTACCTTCAGGCTCCTGTACCTCCTGGATACTATGGAGGCTAGTGCGCATGATGGAGCTGATTAAGTTTACCACTCTCTGAACCTTGCTTCGATCCTGTGTAATAGCCCCCCACCCCTCCCCCATAGCAGACAGTGATGCAGCCAGTTAGAATGCTCTCCACAGTACATCTGTAGAAATCTGCATGTGTTTTAGGTGACATAGACATTTCCCTTAGATATCTTTTATGTTTCACATGAGTACCTCTTATTTTTCTAAACTTTAGAGGGTATGTGTGCCCAGCCTGTTTAAACTCTGCAACTTAAAATGACTTTTTTTTTGTTCTTACCCAAATGCTCAAAACATGCCTGAAAATTATAATGGGAATTTTTAAAATAAGCTCTTGTGTGGCATCTTATGTTAGAGGAATGAATTGGTTTGACCTTATCTGTTACATTGCTTATGATATCATATAGATTTCTCCTTCCTAAATCCATGTTAATGCTGCCCAGTATTATCATTTACCACGTGCACTTTCACCACTTCCATAGTAATGGATTCCTGCATTTTCCTACTACAGACATCTGGCGAGTTGGTCTGTAATTCTTTACTTTCTCTTTTCCTTTATACAAAAGTGGGATTACTTGTGCTAATCTGTAGGCATCATTTTACCATCTATCAAATTTTGTAAAATGACACCAGGTTGATGCACCATCAATAACTCTTGGAGACAGGAGGCGAGATATCGGCTTTTATTGGCTGGAAGAAAGAACAAGCAGCAATTGACCACCACACTGCATCCTGGAGACTGAGGCCGGGGCGGAGTCCCCAATCGCCTTTATACTAGGGTCCGTGGGAGGAGCCACAGGAGCAGTCAGCAGGGGGAGGCGTGTCCAGACAGGTATAATGTAGTTCACCACACAGGTGCATTCCAAATCGAACTCTTTCAAAACACAAGGGTGCAGGTCAAGTGTTCTTGAGGATTTATTGGCATTCAGCCCCATTAATTTTGCCAGTTTATTTTCTAATGCAAATGTCACGACTCCTCGTTCCTCTTGACTTTAGACTCCTGTTACTTCTACAAGATTTTCTGTGTCTTCTTTCTTGGAGGCAGATGCAAAGAGATTTTTTCATTTTTTTTCCTTTTCCTAACTTCTCAATGTAGTTATCCCATCTCGATTTGTAAGGTACTAACATTAAGTTTTACTAATCTTGTTCTTTTTACATATTTGGAAGCTCATACAAATCTGTTTTTCTTTAAATGTTCCTTACCACCTTATTCTCATGCCATAATTTCCTGTTCCTCATAAACTCCTTGGGTTAATTCAGCCTTTGTGCGGAATCCTGAAATTTTTCCCATCCTCATTCAGCAACGTTTTGTGCCTTACCTTTCCCCTCTCCTGATAGCCATGGCTGGGTCTCTTTCCCTGTCTGTCTCTCATGACTTAAAGGGCTATCAATATGGTCTTTGAATGTTAGCTATTGCTTGTCTACGGTCATGTCCTTTAACTTAGATTCCTATGCTTCAAGCTTTATTTTAAGGCTTAAGGTTCAGACTGAACAAAATTACTTTCAATCTTTCAAAATTAATACCGTATGATTATCATTGTTCCCTAAAGAGGCCATTAACCAGGTCATTACCCTTTTCTCATTACATAATGACAGGTATAAAAATAACCTTTCTCCTTGTTGGTTCCTTAATGTATTGATCTTGTAATCCATCTCTTTTACCCCCAGTGAATTCATCCTCTGCAGTATCTTGCTTGGTTGGTTTTGCCAGTTTATATGCAGCTTAAGGCTATTGCAACCCTTTGCAACTGGGTTCTTGATTTCCTAATCAACATTCCACACTCAGTAAGCATAGGCACCTCCTCCATGATTATCCTCAACATTGGTACCTCAGCCCTCTACTCCATTTATACTCGTAACTGTGCTGCCAGATTCTGCTGTAATTCCATCTACAAGTTTGCAGATGGCACCACTACAGTGAGCCAGATCTCAATTCGCAATGAGTCAGAATGCAGGAAGGAGGTAGAGAGCCCAATGACATGATGATGTCAACAACCTTGTCCTCAGGTATATCAAGGAGTGAGCTGGATTTGCTCCAATTTGCCTCCCATCACAAGAGGTCAACAGCAGACATCACTTCATTGGCCCTTCACTCAGCTCTGGATCACCTGGACAAAGAAGATACATGCATCAGGATCTTCTTCATTAACTACAGCTCAGGATTCAACACATTCATTCCCTTGAAACCCATCACTAAGGTCTAAGACCTGTGCAACTGGATCCTTGATTTCCTCACTTGCAACCTCAGTCAGTACAGGTTGGTACCAAAATCACCATCCTCACAAGGCTGTGTGCTTAGCCCCCTGATACAGTCCAGTCCATCACAGACAAAGCCCTCTCGATCATTAAGCATATTTACATGAATTGCTGTCATGAGAAAGCAGCATCCATGATCAAGGACCCCTACTATCCAGACCAAGCTTTCTTCTCAATACCACCATCAGGCAGGAGATACAGGAGCCAAAGGCCCCACACCACCAGGTTTAGGAACAGTTATTATCCTATGATCGTCCAGCTCCTGAACTAGTGTGGATAAATTCACTGACCACAACTCTGAACTGATTCCACAACCTATAGATTCACTTTCAAGGATTCTACAACTAATTTTTAAATAATATTTACTGTTTGTTTTATTTGCACAATGTCTTCTTTTGCATGTTTATTGTTCATAGTTTTCATAAATTCTATTGAACTTCTTTATTTTCCTGTAAATGCCTGAAAGAAAATAAGTCTCAAGGTACTATATGGTAACATTTATGTACTTTTATAATAAATTTGTTTGACTTTTGCATTTGACTCAATGTTTGCATAACCTAAGAGCTGGTCTTTGACTTCAGGAAGGGGGTGGTAGACACATTCCTGTTTACATCAGCGGTGCTGAGGTTGAGAGGGTAGAAAGCTTCAATTTCTTAGGGGTGAGCATGACCAATAGCCTGTCTGATCCAACCACACAGGCAAGAAAGCTCATTGGTGCCTCTACTTCCTCAAGATTTGGCATGCCCACTTCGACTCTCACTACTTTGTGACAATACACCGTAGATAGCATTTCATCTAGATACATCAAGCCTTAGCATAGCAACTGCTCTGCCCACAACCGAATAAAATTGCATAGGGATGTAGAGACAGCTCAACAGATCACAAAGTATTGTGGCGCTAGAGGGTGACGTCTCCCAGCTTGTCAGCGAAACTGTTAAATTCCTCCTATTCTAATATCTTTTTTCTTTTTCAGGGTGACTGAGTTCCTGTCAGGATCTTTGATCTACACTGGCACTGAAAATGCGGTTCTGCACGGCAGCATGCCCCCGTTCTTGGAGCTTGCCAATTGGCCATGTTGCGATATGTCCAAGTTCAGCCTGAAGTTGGGTGCCTTTGGGGTGTGAAAACAAGTTCTCGGCAGTGTTGCGAACTGAAGCCTAGTGGGAGCTGGAACATCGAAGACAGCAAGAGTGGCTGTCAGAGGGCTCTGCACTTGATGATCAGTGGCTCTCTTTCTCTCTCTTGATGGATTGCTTTTTCTCTCTGTCGATGCTGATTCTTGAATTGGGAAACTCAAAATAAAAAGCAGCGCTTGAGACTGACTGTAACATTGAAATAATGTCTGTTGTCTTCCCTCTCGCTGAGGAAGGAGTGATGTCTGTCTCTCCCTTGTTAGAATGAACAGTTAGCTTTTGATGGGCAGTCGACCATGGTCTCTCTTTGGGGGCTTTGAGGGTGGGAGGTGGGAATGCTGACGCTTTCTGCCAGAGTAAGTAGGGGGAGAGGGGAGAGTTGATGCTACTTACTGCCACATGTGCATGGGAGGGGGTCAGAGGGCTTTAGGGTTCTTGTGTTTTTCTGTCTCGAGGACGTCTGCGAAGTGTGAGAATTTTAGGTTGTATATTGTATACATTTCCTGATATTAAATGGAACCAGTGGACCAGCTTCCCCTTCATGGACTCTACCTGCTTTTCTTATTGCCCCAGTAAAGCAGCCACCCCAGTCCTGTCAGGCAACTGGTAGCACGTGACCACCAGGCTCAAGATCAGCTTCTATTCTGCTATTTTAAGATCATTGTACAATAAGATGGATTCTTGTCCTTACAACCTACCTTGTTGTGGCCTTGGCCCTTATTGCCTGCCTGAATGGAACATTTCTGTAACTTGATGCTTTATTCTGCATTCTGTTATGGAACTCCCTTGTACTATCTCAGTGCACTGTTGTAATGAAATGATCCAGTTGGCATGCAAAACAGATTTTCACAGTACCTCTGCACATGATAGTAATAAGCCAGTTTATCAATTTACCAGTTATGATTATTATTTTACCCTTGTTACATACATTTCTAATTTCCTGACTATTACAATGTAGCAGCCTATATACAACTCACACCAGTATTTTCTGCCTATCTTGCCTCTTAGTTCCAAACTGATTTTGTTTCTTGGTATCCCTCATCCTCATTGCTCTTAGTTCACTTCTGGATTCAAATGTAGACTGCCTCCTTTTTTATGTTGCCATTTCCTTTAAAAGACTTTTCCTCAAATACTACATTGCTTACAATGTCACCTATTAAGCACATCACATTGGAATAACCAAAGTATTAGATTATTCCCATATATTTCTATTGATGCCTTTAATTTACCCAAATGTATTCAATTAAAGGTCCTTCAAAATTTCCTTTGCTCTGCTGCAGACATACTCTCATGTTTTTATGTATGATCTGTTCCTAAAATACTCTAATTATAATCACCCATTTTCCTATGCTCTGTGTGCTTTCTCTTTAAACTTTACATCAACAGAATGCATGTCTTTACAATTTAAAGCCTTCCCTATAATTTCATTTATTCGATTTGCTAAGAAGCTGGTCCCAGTGCAATCTAAGTGTAGCCAATTTGAATGGAACCTCTCCCTTCATTCATAGTACTGGTGCTGAAGCCTCACAAACTGGTTAACTGGAGATCGATGGGTGGGAAGGACAGTAGTGTAGTGGCTAGCACAATGCTTTACAGTGCAGGTGGGTTGGGTTCACTTCCCGCTGCTGACTCCTGTAAGGAGTTTGTATGTTTTCCCCGTGACCGTGTGGGTTTCCTCGCACAGTCCAATTGTTCATTGTAAATTGTCCTGCGACATTGGGTGGTGCAGCTCGACCAGCCCAAAGTGCTAATTCCACACTGTATCTCAATAAATAAATAAACTGAAACCCATTTCACCCACAGCAACCTTTGAATCGTGTATTCACTCATCTTATTTGCTCTGCTCTAAACTGCACAGTATTCAGTTAATAACCCAGTTATTCATCCATGTCTCCATGTCTGCCTTTTAAGTTGGACCCCATTTTTCTTCTAATTCCTTCAGAAAATTCTCTTACTTTGTTGTATCAGTTACCACATAGATCATGACAATTAGCTATTCCCTTGTCTCTAAATTCCTTTCACACCCTGAGGATCCGGCACCCGAGAGGGAGCACGGTCTTTGGGAATCATTACCTATTACTACAACATTCTGTTCAATCCCCCAGTTTGAATAAAAAGAGACAAATGAATTTGGAGCAAAAAGAAATGCCGCCCAGGCCTGTGAGCCTTCCATGTTGTTCAGTAAGATTACAGCTGATATGATCGTAGCTTTAATTATTGTTGTAATGTGAGTATTATTAAAAGTAAGTTAATACTAATCGGGGAGCTGTTGGTAGCAAGAGGCGGGATCCGGGGTTGGCGGGGTCTTCACTTCCGCTCTTTTCACTCCCAGTATACATTGTATATAGTTCCTCCACCCAGGCCACACAAGGTACCTGGAAGCCTCTGTATTGTAAATATCATTTGCCGTCCCCGATAAAGATGCTCTTTTGGCCATCAAGTTGTCGAGTGGTCTTTTTGTAAAGTAGAAGTTACCACAGTTATCAATAATATATCTCAAAGCTAAATATTGACTACAGGAAGAAGAAACTGGAGCCAGTCCTCATTAAGAGATCGGAGGTGGAGAGGGTCAGTAACTTTAAATTCCTTGGCGTTATCATATCAGGGGATCTGTCCTGGGACCAGCATGCAAGTATCATCACAAAAAGGCACGGCAGCACCGTCTTCTTGCTTAAAAGTTCGTGTAGATTCAGCACATCACCAAACACTTTGACAATCTTCTGCGGGTGCACCGTGGAGAGTATCCTAACTGGTTGCCTGGTACAGAAACATCAATGGCTAGGAATAGAAAGTGCTACAGAAAGTGGTGGATGCAGTCCAGTCCATCTCAGGTGAATCTCCCCTGACCATTGAGTACTTTTACATGGGGCGCTGACAGAAGAAACAGGTATCCATCAACAAAGACACATGCCAATCATTGATTGGTTGAGATGCACTGCAGCCTGGGCCCATCTGGCCTGTCGAACCATACCGGCCAGCAATCCCTTGATTTAATCCTGGCCTGATCACGGGACAATTTACAATAACCGATTAACCTACCAACCAGACATCTTTGGACTATGGGAAGAAAGCAGAGTGTCCAGAGGAAACCCAGGTGGTCACGGGGAGAACGTACAAACTCCTTACAGGCAGCAGCAGGAAATGAACCTGGGTCATCTGTACCGTTAGGTGTCTGTGGAGGGGAATAAATACTCTCCCATCCAGGCCTTGTTGTCTTCTCACTACAACCATTGGGCAGGAGTTCCAGAAGCCATAAGCTTCCACATGACTAGGTTCAGGAACAGTTAATACTCGACAACCATCAGGCTCCTGAACAAATATGGATAACTTCATTCAGCGCTGAGTCTGTGACCTACTGACTCACTTCCAAGAGCTCATGGTCTCAGTGTTATTCTTATTTGCACAGATTGTCTTCTTTTGCACATCGGTCATCAGTCTTTGTGTGTAGTTTTTCATAAAGTTTTATTGTATTTCTTTTTTCCCTGTGAATGCCTGCAAGAAAATGAATCTCAAGGTAGTACAGTATATGGTAACATATAATAAAGTTACTTAGAACTTGAAAGATATGTGTTGTAGCTCTGCTTTCATACAACTTCAAGAAGGAAGGGTGCAAGGACACATGAATGATGCTGAAAAAAAATCTCATCCCTCATCTTTAAACAGTGACCTCCAGATTCTAGATTGTCACACAAGAGATACTATCCTTTTTGCGTATCTACCTCGTCATGACCCTTTAGAACTTAATACTTTCCAAGTCAAGTTTAGTTTATTGCCTTGTGCACAGGTACAATGAAAAACTTACTTGCAGCAGCATTAGAGATTAAAGGCAAGTTAATTCATAAATTATGAATAAGTTATTCTTGAATTATTCAAGAATTGTACAAGAAGGAACACAACCGGAACAAAAAAAACAAAGTTTATTGTTGTGAAAAGTGGTCAAAGAGGTTATAGTGTTACTATTCTGAGCGTAGTTTAATTTAAGAACTGAATGGTTGAAAGGGAATAGCTGTTCTTGAACCTGGTATTGTGAGACATAATTTTCTGAGTCTTCTGCCTAATGGCAGCTGCGAGGAGATGCTTGGCTTAGGTGTAACGCCACTTGTGGTCTCAGCCCTATCAGAAAAAACACTTGCCTTCTGTGCTTTCTACAAATTAAAACTTGTCTCATTTATAAATTCTCTCATTTTTGATGAGAGGATATTGAGCTGAAACATTAACTCTTTTTCTTTCTTCACAGATGTTGCTCAGTATGTCTAACACTTTTCAGTGAAGGACAGATGAAACCCAGCTGGTTGATGCCAGTATTCAGCTCCTCTGGGTCAGGGATGACTTACTCTACCTCTTCTACAGTTTTGTGGGTCCTGAGGTGGCTGATGAGGTGAATGTGGGACGTGCATACATTGTCATAGGAGGGACAGGAATTACTTGTGTGTATGAGTGGTGGTTGAATTGGGAGATAGTACATTTATTCTGCCGTCTTCACTGGGCTTTTGTATGGCTTTGAATTTCTTAATGTCGTACTGAATGTTCCCTTACCACTTTGAGTGAGCATTGACGGAATCTCTACAAATTTTGAGAATATTCTTGGCATGTTTTCCCTGACCACCTGGCAACCTTTATGTTAAGGTAGAACTTGACGCAGTGCCTGGCGTCTCTGTGCCAGCACTGCAGCCTGCCAATCAAAGTTTACAACTACTGCCACAGGTCCTTTATCACATCTTACCATTACCCTCTGCTGGGAGTTTGAAGTAGCTGCAGCATGTACAGGAAACTACTTTTCAGTGAAGTGTAATTATGCTTTCGTTTTGGTGCAGTTGATGTACATGATCATGCACTGATGGGCAGATTTGCTTACCTACCATTGTTGTCGGCGATTAACTGGACTTAGAAAACTCACACTCATTGCTCAGATTTTATTTACTTGTGCGCAAGGAGAACAGCCTGGCTCTTGTCACCACATTGTTCTGAAGCTTGAACAAAAAAGTGCTATTTTTATACAGAGAGTGACTAGTGAATACAGATTGGTAACCTTGTGTATGTTTGAATTACTTGTCTGCATAATCAATCACCACTCACACTTTGATAATGCAGGTATTAAAAGCCAACAGAATCTCCATGTTAAAAACCAATAATACGTCAGAATCAGTAAAGTAACTGATCAATAGGAAGTGTCACTGTAGAATCCTTTGCTTGCATCCAAATGGCTCCAGTCCCCTGCTGAGCAAAGGAAAGCTATACTCGTCAAAGACCTTTCCTGCCTAGAATGATTGCACACTGTCAGTAAACTATCCTTCTCTGGACATGACTTTATCTCTTGCTGCAACCTCCACACCATCAGTTAGTTATTGCTGAGATGTATTTTTGTATTGCACCAAGGAAGGAATTTAAAAAACAGGTTTAGAGCAGGTTCTCAACCTAGTCCAGGAAAACTGCACTGGTTAATCTTTTACTTAGGTATCTCTTTGCTGAATGAACCCCATTTTTCCCTTGATTTCCTTAATACATAAACTCCTTTGCATACTGTCCCAACTGCTCAACAGATGACACCATTGCCACCACCCTCCACCTGGCCCTAACCCACCTGGACAAAAAAGACACATACGTTCGTATGCTGTTCATAGACTTTAGTTCAGCATTCAACACAATCATCCCTCAGAAACTGATTGGAAAGCTGAGCCTACTGGGCCTGAACACCTCCCTCTGCAACTGGATCCTAGACTTCCTGACTGGGAGACCTCAGTCAGTCCGGATCGGGAGCAGCATCTCCAACACCATCACACTGAGCACAGGGGCTCCCCAGGGTTGCGTGCTCAGTCCACTGCTGTTCACTCTGCTGACCCACGACTGTACTGCAACACACAGCTCGAACCATAACATCAAGTTCGCCGATGACACGACCGTGGTGGGTCTCATCAGCAAGAACGATGAGTCAGCTTACAGAGAGGAGGTGCAGCGGCTAAAAGACTGGTACAGAGCCAACAACCTGTTTCTTAATGTGAACAAAACAAAAGAGATGGCTGTTGACTTCAGGAGGGCACGGAGCGACCACTCCCCTCTGAACATCGACGGCTCCTCAGTAGAGATTGTAAAGAGCATCAAATTTCTTGGTGTTCACCTGGCAGAGAATCTCACCTGGTCCCTCAACACCAGCTCCATAGCAAAGAAAGCCCAGCAGCGTCTCTACTTCCTGCGAAGGCTGAGGAAAGTACATCTCCCACCCCCCATCCTCATCACATTCTACAGGGGTTGTATTGAGAGCATCCTGAGCAACTGCATCACTGCCTGGTTAGGAGATTGTACCATCTCGGATCGCAAGACCCTGCAGCAGATAGTGAGGTCAGCTGAGAAGATCATCGGGGTCTCTCTTCCCGCCATCACGGACATTTACACTACATGCTGCATCCGCAAAACAAACAGCATTATGAAGGAGCCCATGCACACCTCATACAATCTCTTCTCCCTCCTGCCGTCTGGGAAAAGGCTCCGAAGCATTCAGGCTGTCATGACCAGACTATATAACAGTTTCTTCCCCCAGGCTATCAGACTCCTCAATACCCGAAGCCTGGACTGACACCTTGCCCTACTGTCCTGTTTATTATTTATTATAATGCCGGTACTGTTTTTGTGCACTTTATGCAGTCCAGTGTAGGTCTGTAGTATAGCTTTCTCTGTGTTTTTTTAAATATGTAGTTCAGTCTAGTTTTTGTACTGTGTCATGTAACACCATGGTCCTGAAAAACGTTGTCTCATTTTTACTATGTACTGTACCAGCAGTTATGGTCAAAATGACAATAAAAGTTGACTTGATTTGTCCTAATGATCTTTGTTTTGCATATAGTCAGTAATTGTTCCTCCACAGCTCCCGCAGAAAGTCAACTTAAAAGATTCACTACCTCTGGGTGATGAACTTTCCTGTCATTTAATAGCTGACATTTAATTTGAACAGAGAGTCCTTGACTGTCCAGCCAGGAGAAACATCAGCTCCATATCCAACGATCAACGCCTTATGGGTGGAAGTGTTGTAGTCACAGCAGCAATGGCATTCTGTACTTACCAACAGCAATGGGTCAGTGGAGAAAATTAACTTTCCCCAGTCCATTTTATGTGTTGAATTCCAATTGCCATAATTTTTAATTGGACTATGTCAATAGCATTAACTCTCATTCAAAATAGATTGGATTTTAAGTTTGATTCTTCCATTTTTTTATGTCACCAGAAGACACAGTTCTTACACCATTTCATGGTATCATCTATCTCATTGAAATCATTTAAATTTTTTTTTCTTTTTAAATCTTTTTATTAATTTTTAAGCAAACATAAATGAAACATGAATACAGAGAGTTTGAGAGTACATAGTTAATAGTTTAAATAGACATTCAAATAGATGATAATCAATATATAATAACCTCCCAAACTCATGGTAATTGCGAACAAAAGAAGTACCCAAAAAAAAGAGAAGAAAAAACTAACCAACATGGGCCATTGAATAATATTAAGTACATATACAGTAGTGCCAATAACTCCGAACCTCCATCCAAATAATTAAGGATAATAAAAGTGAGGTTTAGGAAAAGACAATTTAACTCATATTAAAATGTTGAAAATTCATTAAAATTTTTAAACACCTTTTCCAGATTATTCTTCATTCAGCAATACTCGAGGGAATGGAAGCCAAGCTTATGCAATTTCTTCACACTAGTCTATCCTCTGAAGTCTTTGTACCATAAAAAAAGATTCTGACTGCCATATGACTAATGAGTACCACGATGAGCTTGCTCGTAAGATGGTGACTGATGATATTTGAGAACTTTAGTATAAGTTGATCATAGTTTAATGAAACTAAATGGCAAATTATCGCATAAAACACAATTTAATGATTTTTTTTTTCAGAGGTCAATGGATCCCAATGCTTTATAAACGTAGAAAATTGAATAAGTAGTTGGAGGCCACCAATAGAACTTCAGAATCTTTGAATGAGCTGAAGTCATGTTCCATGCATAAGCCAAGGGCAGGACAAGACATCATTTGTCTTGCAGCCCAGGAAGTGAGGGAAAGGGGGAACTAGAGCTGAGATTATTTGAACTTAGTGGTTCAACTTGAATTTGATGGTTATGATCAAATTCACAGCTGTATTTGATATATCATAAACATAAATTGTCACAGTTGAATGAGCATAGGTGTAACAGAGTGGAGTTTGGTTACCATCTCTTGTAAAACAAAAGGTTTCAAACCCAACCTTTGTCCAAAATTCCCAGAAACATAACACTGGCCTGGCTTTATGTTAAGGAGTTAAATAAGTATATACAGTATTGCTGAAGGGTCTAGAGTGTTGACCACATGGTACAGATTTTAACAACACATTCCCATTCCTTTTCCTTCCAGTTTGCTTTGACGCCAAAGGTATTTGGAAGGAGGTAATAATTAAAAAAGCACTTAGTTTTCTCTGAGCTGTAATCATATTGCAGACACAGCAACCCTTCAGTAATCAGTGAATTGTTTTTTTTTGTGCAGTATCATTAAGGATATGCATGAATATCTATTTGGTTTATTTTTTTAATCGATTGCTTTTTCAGCATTCTTTAATGTGCTCATAATTGCTTGGTAAGTGCTGTATTGGGATGAATGTTGGCTTTTATCAGAATATATACTCCAACTCCTAAACCTATGAATTCCTAAGTGGCACTTTCTAAAAAGAAATCATACTTGGGTTGAGGATGCTGAGGACAGGTTCAAAAAGATATTGGGAGAAGTGAGCTATTAGTCCTCAGGGCTGTTCTGCTATCAGTCAGCTTGTGGACAATCTGACAACTCCATCTGTGTGCTCTTGAGCCACGTCCTTTGAACCCAACAACAATCTGTTGATATCAGTTTTGAAAATTTCAATTAACCCTGTAACACGAAGAGAGTTCCATACTTCCAAAGCATGAAAACAATGCCCTAGATTTTAGTCAAAGTAATCCCGAAATTGTGTTTAACTCTCTCTCACCAGAGAAAACAACTTCCAGCATACAGTATAACCTATCAATCGCTTCCATCTCTGATAGATCACTTCCAGCCTTCTAAAGATACTGACCTGCAAGTTCAATTTTGCAATCTGATCACAAAATTTAACTAATTAAGCTTGAATTTAATTTTGGGTAACCCTGCATTCTCACTGTTGTTAAAGATGCATTACTATTTCTTCTTTTAGCTGACTCAAGATTGGTAAAAGTCAAGTGGCTGTCATGGTCTGGTCCGTGAAGTCTGCTTTCCGGTTCATGGTCCAGACCGTGGACTCCGGACTCTGGGTCTTCTGGCTGTCCATTGGTTCAGTTGGGCTTAATCTCAGGCACCTGATTCTCATATGAGGGCTGGGAATATAAGTGGCCCTGGTTTCGAGTGTGGTTGCTGGTTCGTCTTGTCAATATCCTGTCCTTGTCTCCGTGGGGTGAGTCAGGCTGTCTTTGCTGTTACCCTGCAGTTGGATCTGTCCCTGCCTGTCCTTGCCTCTGTTGGGTGAGTCAGGCCATCTTTGCTGTTACCCTGAGGCAGGACTGTTCCCTTCCCCTCCCCTTCATTCTGCTACCTTCCGCCTGCGTCCTCGCCAACTACCCACACCTGGAGCCTCGCCATCTACCCACACCTGGAGCCTTGCCAACTACCCACGCCTGCATCCCCGCCTGTATCACTGTCAAGTTCAGCCGCCAGAGTGAGACTGGAGCTGTGCCACGCCAACAGAAGGAACTATCTATCGTTGAGCTTGGAACTGTCTCTTTGTGTCCCCGTGTTTCGTGTCTGTGTATGAGGCCCAGCCCTAATTCCTGTTCCCAAGGAGGGGTCCCGGCTCTGTGTTCAGTGTTCCTGGTCTCCAGTCCAAGGTTCAGTGTTCCTGTGTTTAAGTCCAAGGCTCTGTGGAGGTTCCAGTCCGTATCCAAGTCCAGTCCAAATCTCGGGCTCTGAGTCAAGTCCAGTCTGGGTCAAAGTTTCCGAGCAGGTTCCAGTCCGGGTCAAAGTCTCCGAGCAGGTTCCAGTCTGTGTACAAGTTTCCGAACAGGTTCCAGTCTGTGTCCAAGTTTCCGAGCAGGTTCCAGTCTGTGTCAAAGTCTCCGAGCAGGTTCCAGTCTGTGTCCAAGGCTCCGAGCAGGTTCCAGTCTGGGTCAAAGTCTCCGAGCAGGTTCCAGTCTGTGTCCAAGGCTCCGAGCAGGTTCCAGTCCGGGTCAAAGTCTCCGAGCAGGTTCCAGTCTGTGTCCAAGGCTCCGAGGAGGTTCTGGTCTGTGTCCAAGGCTCCGAGCAAGTTCCAGTCCGGGTCAAAGTCTCCGAGCAGGTTCCAGTCCGTGTCCAAGTCTCCGAGCAGGTTCCAGTCTGTGTCCAAGGCTCCGAGCAGGTTCCAGTCCGGGTCAAAGTCTCCGAGCAGGTTCCAGTCCGGGTCCAAGGCTCCGAGCAGGTTCCAGTCTGTGTCAAAGTTTCCGAGCAGGTTCCAGTCTGTGTCCAAGGCTCCGAGCAGGTTCCAGTCTGTGTCAAAGTTTCCGAGCAGGTTCCAGTCTGTGTCCAAGGCTCCGAGCAGGTTCCAGTCCGGGTCCAAGTCTCCGAGCAGGTTCCAGTCTGTGTCCAAGTTTCCGAGCAGGTTCCAGTCTGTGTCCAAGGCTCCGAGCAGGTTCCAGTCTGTGTCCAAGGCTCCGAGCAGGTTCCAGTCTGTGTCCAAGGCTCCGAGCAGGTTCCAGTCCGGGTCCAAGTCTCCGAGCAGGTTCCAGTCTGTGTCCAAGTTTCCGAGCAGGTTCCAGTCTGTGTCCAAGGCTCCGAGCAGGTTCCAGTCTGTGTCAAAGTTTCCGAGCAGGTTCCAGTCTGTGTCCAAGGCTCCGAGCAGGTTCCAGTCTGTGTCCAAGGCTCCGAGCAGGTTTCAGTCTGTGTCCAAGGCTCCGAGGGGGTTCCAGTCTGTGTCAAAGTCTCCGAGCAGGTTCCAGTCTGTGTCCAAGTCTCTGAGCAGGTTCCAGTCCATGTCCAAGTCTCTGAGCAGGTTCCAGTCCATGTCCAAGGCTCTGAGCAGGTTCCAGTCCATGTCCAAGTCTCTGAGCAGGTTCCAGTCCATGTCCAAGTCTCTGAGCAGGTTCCAGTCCGTGTCCAAGGCTCCGAGCAGGTTCCAGTCCGGGTCCAAGTCTCCGAGCAGGTTCCAGTCTGTGTCCAAGGCTTCGAGCAGGTTCCAGTCCGTGTCCAAGGCTCCGAGCAGGTTCCAGTCCATGTCCAAGGCTCCGAGCAGGTTCCAGTCCGGGTCAAAGTCTCTGAGCAGGTTCCAGTCCATGTCCAAGGCTCCGAGCAGGTTCCAGTCTGTGTCCAAGGCTCCGAGCAGGTTCCAGTCCGGGTCAAAGTCTCCGAGGAGGTTCCAGTCCGTGTCCAAGACTCCGAGCAGGTTCCAGTCCATGTCCAAGGCTCCGAGCAGGTTCCAGTCCGGGTCAAAGTCTCCGAGGAGGTTCCAGTCCATGTCCAAGGCTCCGAGCAGGTTCCAGTCTGTGTCCAAGGCTCCGAGCAGGTTCCAGTCCGGGTCAAAGTCTCCGAGCAGGTTCCAGTCCATGTCCAAGGCTCCGAGCAGGTTCCAGTCTGTGTCCAAGGCTCCGAGGAGGTTCCAGTCTGTGTCCAAGGCTCCGAGCAGGTTCCAGTCCGTGTCCAAGGCTCCGAGCAGGTTCCAGTCTGTGTCAAAGTCTCCGAGCAGGTTCCAGTCTGTGTCCAAGGCTCCGAGCAGGTTCCAGTCTGTGTCAAAGTCTCCGAGCAGGTTCCAGTCCGTGTCCAAGGCTCCGAGCAGGTTCCAGTCTGGGTCAAAGTCTCCGAGCAGGTTCCATTCTGGGTCAAAGGCTCCGAGCAGGTTCCAGTCTGTGTCCAAGGCTCCGAGCAGGTTCCAGTCTGTGTCCAAGGCTCCGAGCAGGTTCCAGTCTGTGTCCAAGGCTTTGAGCAGGTTCCAGTCTGTGTCCAAGGCTCCGAGCAGGTTCCAGTCCGGGTCAAAGTCTCCGAGCAGGTTCCAGTCTGTGTCCAAGTCTCCGAGCAGGTTCCAGTCTGTGTCCAAGTCTCCGAGGAGGTTCTGGTCTGTGTCCAAGGCTCCGAGCAGGTTCCAGTCTGTGTCCAAGTCTCCGAGCAGGTTCCAGTCTGTGTCCAAGTCTCCGAGCAGGTTCCAGTCTGTGTCCAAGGCTCCGAGCAGGTTCCAGTCTGTGTCCAAGGCTCCGAGCAGGTTCCAGTCCGGGTCAAAGTCTCCGAGCAGGTTCCAGTCCGGGTCCAAGTCTCCGAGAATGTTCCAGTCTGTGTCCAAGGCTCCGAGCAGGTTCCAGTCCGTGTCCAAGTCTCCGAGGAGGTTCCAGTCCATGTCCAAGTCTCCGAGCAGGTTCCAGTCTGTGTCCAAGTCTCCGAGCAGGTTCCAGTCCGGGTCCAAGTCTCCGAGAAGGTTCCAGTCTGTGTCCAAGTCTCCGAGCAGGTTCCAGTCCGGGTCAAAGTCTCCGAGCAGGTTCCAGTCCGGGTCAAAGTCTCCGAGAAGGTTCCAGTCTGTGTCCAAGTCTCCGAGCAGGTTCCAGTCCGGGTCCAAGTCTCCGAGAAGGTTCCAGTCCATGTCCAAGTCTCCAAGGAGGATCCAGTCCATGTCCTAGTCCAAGTCATAGCCCAGGCCCTGAGTCCTGGTCTCGTCCAGGGCCAGTTTCCGTGTCCAGCTACGCCTCTCCTCGCTTCTGCTTTGCTCTCCCTTGACCAAGATCTAGTCTGAGCTTCATGTCCTCGTCCAGCCCTGGAGTCCCGCGTCCTGCCCCCACGTCCAGTCCTGTTGCCTTGCCACGTCTTGTCCTTGCCTGGATCCGGAGTCCGAGCCCGGGTCAAGACCCAGGTTCCGGGTCGCTGTCCAGTCTCTGGCTCGGAGTCCTTGTCCAGGTTCCAAGTTCCTTGCCCAGGTCCTGCTTTCCCAGTCTAGTCCTAGCCCAGGCCCTGTATCCTAGTCTCATCCAGGGCCTGTGTCTTGTCCAGTGTTGTTTCTTCCCCACTTCCCTTACTTTCTGGACACACCTAGTCCTGTCCCTCGTATTTCAGTGTCTGTGTCTTGCATTTAGGTCCACTCTCAACACCCACCTTGTGGTCAACGCCCTCCAGTGACCTGGTGTCAATACAAGTAAATATGTTACATGACCTTCTGGATCAAGTTCATCAGAGGGGAGGTCAATGCAGAAAGTGCACTTTTGGAACTCAGACCTACTGAAGTGATGAATATAATTGTGATTATATTTCAGTTTAATAGTGTTAAGTCAGAAGTTTAATAGTGTAAAGTCAGAATTTAATGGAAATCTTATTAATAAACATCATAGCCTTGGTTTGGTAATGCAAGAAGTTTCAAAACAATTCAAATGTGCCAGGTGCATCCATTGATATACTTTGGAAAAAATCTTGTTAATTCTTACCAGTTGTCTGATCACTGATAAGGGCAATACCAAAGCAATGAAAATCAAACTCTCTTGTATGTTCCCATAAAGAGAAGAGGAGGAATTTCTTTAGGCAGAGAGTGGTGAATCTGTGGAATTCTTTGTCACAGGCAGCTGTGGAGGCCAAGTCATTGGGTGTATTTAAGGCAGAGGTTGATAGATTCTTGATTGGTCAGGGCATGAAGGGATATGGGGAGAAGGCAGGAGATCGGGGCCGAGAGGGAAATTGGATCAGTCATGATGAAATCATTGAGCAGACTCGATAGGCCAAATGGCCTAATTCTGCTCCTGTATCTTATGGTCTAAAGCTTATCTACAATTATCTCCAGATGCTGAGGCTATTCTGACTATTTCTAGCCCAATCACAATTTCACCTGGAATTTTAGACATTATAAAATTATTATGCAAAGCTTTTTTGATCCCTACCATCTTTATGGAAGAGCCGTGTTTGATAAGTATAATTATGTTTTCAGCATTTTGTAATTGAAAATTATTTTTCCCATTTTGCATTTTTGGAAATTTGACCATGCACACCTGGGTGTTGTCCATCATTGTACTCAATGCAACTTCCACATCATAAGGTGCATGGTATGAAATCATCAACCATGCAACACTTACTTTGAAGCATGCAAAAGAACATGAGCCACTTTGTTCTGGCAGTACCTATCGATGGCCAAATCAACAGAGTCTTTCCGACACAGAAAGCTGGTCAAGTTAGTAAATTACCTTCACTAGTCTCCCACATCCACTACTTCACCCCGATCCTTTTTTCCCTTCGTCTCATCCAAAACCACAAAACAAATGCTAGCCTCTAACATCC
Source organism: Hypanus sabinus (assembly GCF_030144855.1). NCBI lineage: Eukaryota > Metazoa > Chordata > Chondrichthyes > Myliobatiformes > Dasyatidae > Hypanus > Hypanus sabinus. Next base: position 65,958,873 of record NC_082710.1, read on the forward strand.
CTCAACTTCCAAATTAGCAAGCTCAAATCCCACTGCAACCACCCCACCCCCATTTTAGCCACAGCGCGAACCATCCCCTAAATTGCCTGCTCCATTAAGCATAGCTTCAGAGAGTAGGATCGATGACATATATCCAGTTCCCAAATGTGCAGCAATCAATCCTTTACATCCAAGACTCAAGCTTTAAGTGCAGAGCCAACAACTGAAACAACCTTCCTTTTCAATTGTTTTCTTAATAAAAGTCTCACAAAGGTGAAGTTTATTCCATGAAAAAAAACCCCCACTGTGTCTGTTATTAAACCAGTTTGGAGTTATCCTGTGATTAGGATCAGCGAGTGTTCATACCCTTTGCACACATGGCCAGCAAGTATAGTCCAGGTTTAAGATATCATCTGCCCTACCACATAGTGGTGTGACTTTTTACCTTACGTGGTACATCTTACCTGAGTTACTCATTTTGAAAATGGGATAAAACAGTGAACAAGTAGTTTTACTGAACAAATAAGAGAAGGGAAATATTGGTTTATGTTCAGCAACCGGCCTTCCTTTCATGGACTCTGTTTGTGCTTCTCACTGCCACAATAAAGCGGCAGCATAGTCGAAGACCCCATACTCTCCGTATATTCTCCCTTCTCCCCTCTTCCATTGGGTGGAGGATACAAAAGCTTGAAAGCACTCTTTACCAGGCTCAAGGACAGCTTCAATCCACCTGTTATAAAGCTGTTCAATGGTTCCATTGTAGCACAAGATGGACTCCTGGCCTCACAGTCCTGCACTTTACTCTTTACCTGCACTGCACTTGGTCTGTAAATGTTACATTTTATTCTGTATTTTATTATTCTGCCTCAATGCACTGTGTAATGATTCGATCTGTATGAACAGTATGCAAGATGACCTTTTCACTGTGCTTCAGCGCCTGGGACAGCAATAAACAATTCCAATTCCAATGTTGATGAGAACATTAAACAGGCAACCACCAAAGCAGTGTAACATCTTAAGAGATGAATCAACTAAGATCTTTCAATTGTCAGTGTGGTGAACTACGTATGCTTGTCTGACCCCCCCCACCCCCCCGCTGACTGCTCCTGTAGCCCCTCCCACAGACTGTGTCTCCTCCCACGGACCCCGGTATAAAGGCGATTGGAGGCACAGCCCCTTCCTCAGTCTTCAGGATGTTGTGTGGTGCTCACTTGCTGCTTGTTCTTTCTTCCAGTCAATAAAGCCTATATCTCGCCTCACCTCTCCGAGAGTTATTGATGGTGCATCAATTTTACTGGCTGGAAGTTTTAAAACATGGAGAGTATTTTACATCCGGAAAGATTAGACTTGGACCCCTAAGCTCCAGAAGCAGCTCTTGCCTTTGAACTCTGGCTTGCATGCTTCCAATCATACCTGGAAGTGATTCCTGTGACTGAGCCTGCCACAATGCACAAAATCCTCCTTTCCAGGGTCAGCCCAAAAGTACTCTCCCTTATCAGGGACCTGCCAACCTACCAAGGGGCACTGGATGCCCTCAAAAGACAGTACCTGCGGCCGGTGAACACCGTCTACGCAAAACATCGCTTGGCGACGCACAGGCAGCAGGTCGGAGAGTCGAGCGCTGAGTTTGTCTGGGCCCTACCGACACTCGTGCGGGCCTGCGACTGCAGGGGACTGATGGCGGAACAGCATGTGGAGCTCCTGGTATGAGACGCCTTCGTTACGGGGATCAGGTCAGTGTACGTGTGCCAGCAGCTGCTGGAACACGCTGATCTTACCTTATGCTCGACAATTGAGCTGGCCGACACGCTGGAGGCTGCTCTGCACAATGCTGACGCTGTTCAGCTGCGCGATCCCACGCCAGTCCCATGGACACTGCAGACCCCGCCACCCGCAAGTGAATCGACCTCGGCTTCTGCCAGTCGCGAGTCCACGAACTTCCCGAAACCGACCACAGCTGCTGCCAGTCACAAGTCCGCGCACTGTTACTTCTGTGGACTCGAAAAGCATCCCCGAAAACACTGCCCGGCCCAGGAAGCTACCTGCTCCAGCTGTGGAAAAAGGGCCACTTCGCCAAGGTCTGTAAGTCTAAACCACGAGCGGGGTCGGGCAGCGCCGTGTGTGAGGCATGGGGGCTGCCATCTTGGTCGCCGCCATCTTGCCTGCCCGCCTCGTGCAAGGCATGGGGGCAGCCATCGTTGTCGGCGCCACCTCACCCTGCCCCTGACCCACGGGTGCTTACCGGGCACCAAGACGGCGATTCAACTCTGGCCTCCGTAACCCTCGACCAAAGTGCCCCACTCCAGCTTGCAAGGTCAATGATGGACATCCTGGTGGAGGGGCACAGGACTAGCTGCCTGTTTGACATGGGCAGCACTGAGAATTTTATTGACCCGGACACTGTGCAAAGCTGTGGACTCGTGACACGGCCAGTAAGCCAAAAGGTCACCATGGCTTCTGAATCGCATTCCACAGACATCCGGTGGGTTGTGTAGCGACATTGGTGGTGCAGGGCACAGAATATCGGGACTTTGCGCTACTGGTCATGCCTCAACTGTGTGCGCCTGTGCTATTGGGGCTGGACTTCCAGAGCCACCTCGAAAGTGTGACTATGGCATATGACAGGCCCCTCCCACCACTCACTGTCAGGAATCCTCAGTTTGGTGGGATTTCACCATATACCCTGCTACTGACCACACACACACCCCGACCCGCGCATCCCACCCAACACCAGGCCAACAGCCGCGCTACGGACACCACTTGCAGCCTCTCCACTCTCAAGATCCCTCCCCCACCGCTATTCGCCAACCTGACCCCTGACTGTAAACCTGTGGCAACTAAAAGCAGGAGGTACAGTGTGGGGGACAGGGCCTTCATTCAGTCGGAGGTGCAGCGGCTGCTCAGGGAGGGGATCATTGAGCCAAGCACAAGTCCTTGGAGGGCCCAGGTGGTTGTTGTTTCGACCGGGCAGGAAAATAGGATGGTTGTGGACTATAGCCAGATCATCAATAGGTTCACGCAGCTTGACGCGTACCCCCTACCCCGCATCGCGGATATGGTCAACCAGATAGCTCAGTACAAGGTGTACTCGACCATAGATCTGAAATCCGTTTCAGATTTGGACCGAATGGACCGGATGGTGGACCAGTGCCAACTGAAGGCCACGTTCCCATATCTGGATAACATCACCATCTGTGGTCACGACTGGCCGGATCACAACGACAACCTCCAACGATTTTTCCAAGTGGCCAAAGCCCTGAACCTTACTTATCACAGGGACAAGTGTGTGTTCAGAACCACCCGCCTTGCTATCCTTGAGTATGTCGTGGAGAACGGGGTCATTGGCCCTGATCCTGACCATATGCGCCCCCTGTTAGAACTCCCTCTTCCCGCCACCCTCAGAGCCCTCAGACGGTGCCTGGGCTTCTTTTCCTATTACGCCCAATGGGTCCCTCATTACGCAGACAAGGCCCACCCCCGGTCAAGTCCACTACATTTCCCGAGGCCCGTGCGGCCTTCAGCCACATTAAAGGGGACATTGCCAAAGCAACGATGCATGCGGTGGACGAGACCATTCCCTTCCAAGTAGAGAGTGACGCCTCTGACTTCGCGCTGGCTGCTACCCTCAATCAGGCAGGAAGGCCAGTAGCATTCGTCTCTCGTACCCTTCAAGGCCCTGAAATTTGGTACTCCGCGGTGGAGAAAGAAGCCCAGGCCATAGAGGAAGCTATTAGGCACTGGAGGCACTATCTCGCTGGCAAAAGGTTCACCTTGCTGACCGACCAACGCTCAGTTGCGTTCATGTTCAGCCACAAACAGCGGGGCAAAATCAAAAATAATAATATTTTGCGGTGGAGAATGGAACTCTCCACCTACAATTATGATATCCTGTACCAGCCTGGAAGGCTCAATGAGCCCCCTGATGCCCTATCCCGGGGAGCGTGTGCCAGTGCGCAGCTCGACCAGCTATATGCCCTTCATGCAGATCTTTGCCACCCGGGGGTCACCCGATTTTACCATTTCGTGAAAGCCCGGAACCTGCCTTACTCCCATGAGGAAATCAGGATGATGACCAGGGACTATCAAGTCTGCGCTGAGTGCAAACTGCACTTCTACCGTCCTGATAAGGCGCAACTTATAAAGGTCACCCGCCCCTTTGAGCGACTGAGTGTCGACTTTAAGGGCCTCCTGCCCTCCACCGACCACAATGTCTACTTTCTCAACATTATCGACGAGTACTCGTGGTTCCCCTTTGCCATCCCCTGCCCCAACAACACTACCGTGTCCGTCATAAAAGCCCTGCGCCAGCTCTTCACTCTGTTCGGATATCCCTGCTATATCCAGTGATAGAGGGTCCTCGTTTATGAGTGACGAGCTGTGCCAGTACCTGCTGGCTAGGGGCATTGCTACTAGTTGGACCATGAGCTATAATCCCTGGGGGAATGGACAGCTGGAGAGGGAGAATACCACAGTGTGGAAGGCCACACTTTTAGCCCTTAAGTCAAAGGGGTTGCCGGTCTCTCGATGGCAGGAGGTCCTCCCCGAGGCACTCCACTCCATCCGCTCCCTGTTATGCACGTCCACCAATGCCACCCCTCATGAGCGCCTCTTTTCTTTTCCCAGGAAGTCTGCCACTGGGACCACCCTACCGGCTTGGCTGACATCCCCAGGGCCAGTGCTGCTCCGGAAACATGTGAAGAGCAATAAATACTCCCCGCTGGTCGAGAGAGTTCACCTACTACATGCGAACCCCCAGTATGCCTACGTGTTCTTACCTGATGGGTGGGAGGACACGGTCTCTGTCCGCGACCTGGCACCCGCAGGAGCAGCAGACCACTACCCCAAACACTCTACAGTAACTATGAACCCTGTACCCGAGGTGACACCACGCACACCAAGCCCTAAACAGACGCCTCACGACACTCCCATACCAGGTGCCTTGCACACGCGTGAGGGATCACTGACGCCTAGTGGGCTGACACCTCCAGTTAGGCCGGAACCAGCACAACCACCGTCTCCGGTGCAATCACAGCTGGTGCTACGTAGATCACAGCGACAGATTCGACCTGTAAAATATACAAAATATTTACACGAGTAAGAACAATTCTAAATCAAAAGAAAACAGACAATAGGTGCAGGAGTAGGCCCTTCGGCCCTTCTAGCCAGCACCGCCATTCACTGTGATCATGGCTGATCATACACAATCAGTACCCCGTTCCTGCCCTCTCCCCATATCCCTTGACCCCACTATCTATAAGAGCTCTATCTAACTCTCTCTTGAATGTATCCAGAGACTTAGCCTCCACTGCTTTCTGGGGCAGAGCATTCCACATATCCACCACTCTCTGGGTGAAAAAGTTTTTCCGCATCTCTGTTCTAAATGGCCTACCCCTTATTCTTAAACTGTGGCCTCTGGCTCTGGACTCACCCATCAGCAGGAACATGCTTCCTGCCTCCAGTGTGTCCAATCCCTTAATAATCTTATATGTCTCAATCAAATTCCCTCTCATCCTTCTAAATTCCAGTGTATACAAGCCCAGTCGCTCCAATCTTTCAACATATGACAGTCCCGCCTTTCCGGGAATTAACTTTGTGAACCTTCGCTGCACTCCCTCAATAACAAGAATGTCCTTCCTCAAATTTGGAGACCAAAACTGCACACAATACTCCAGGTGTGGTCTCACCAGGGCCCTGTACAGCTGCAGAAGGACCTCTTTACTCCTATACTCAATTCCTCTTGCTATAAAGGCCAGCATGCCATTAGCTTTCTTCACTGCCTGCTGTACCTGCATGCTTGCTTTCATTGACCGATGTACAAAAACACCTAGATCTCATTGTACTTCCCCTTTTCCTAACTTGACTCCAATTAGATAGTAATCTGCCTTCCTGTTCTTGCCACCAAAGTGGATAACCTCACATTTATCCACATTAAACTGCATCTGCCATACATTTGCCCACTCACCCAACCTGTCCAAGTCACCCTGCATTCTCATAACATCCTCCTGACATTTCACACTGCCACCCAGCTTTGTGTCATCAGCAAATTTGTTAATGTTACTTTTAATCCCTTCATCTAAATCATTAATGTATATTGTAAACAGCTGCGGTCTCAGCACCGAACCTTGCGGTACCCCACTGGTCACAGCCTGCCATTCTGAAAGGGACCCGTTAATCACTACTCTTTGTTTCCTGTCAGCCAGCCAATTTTCAATCCATGTCAGTACTCTGCCCCCAATACCATGTGCCTTAATTTTACTTTCTAATCTCCTATGTGGGACTTTATCAAAAGCTTTCTGGAAGTCCAGGTACACTACATCCACTGGCTCTCCCTTGTCCATTTTCATAGTTACATCCTCAAAAAACTCCAGAAGATTAGTCAAGCACGATTTTCCCTTCATAAATCCATGCTGACTCGGACTGATTCTTCTACTGCTATCCAAATGTGTTGTAATTTCCTCTTTTATAATTGACTCCAGCATCTTTCCCACCACTGACATCAGGCTAACCGGTCTATAATTCCCTGTTTTCTCTCTCCCTCCTTTCTTGAAAAGTGGGACAACATTAGCCACCCTCCAGTCAGCAGGAACTGTTCCTGTATCTATAGAACATTGGAAAATGATTACCAATGCATCCACGATTTCTAGAGCCACCTCTTTAAGTACCCTGTGATGCGGACCATCAGGTCCCGGGGACTTATCAGCCTTCAGACTCAACAGTCTATCCAACACCATTTCTTGCCTAATATAAATTTCCTTCAGTTCATCCTTTACCCTAGTTCCTTTGACCACTATTACATCTGGGAGATTGTTTGTGTCTTTCCTAGTGAAGACAGATCCAAAGTACCTGTTCAACTCATCTGCCATTTCCTTGTTCCCCATAATAAATTCACCCGTTTCTGTCTTCAATGGTCCAGTTTTGGTCTTAACTATTTTTTTGCTATTCACATACCTAAAGAAGCTTTTACTATCCTCCTTTATATTCTTGGTTAGTTTACCTTCGTACCTAATTTTTTCTTGGTGTATTGCCTTTTTTGTTATCTGCTGTTGCTCTTTAAAAGCTTCCCAGACCTCTGGTTTCCCGCTCATCTTTGCTATGTTATACTTCTCTTTTATTTTAATACTGTCCTTTACTTCCCTCATCAGCCACGGCTGCCCCTTACTCCCCTTAGGATCTTTCTTCCTCTTTGGAATGAACCGATCCTGTACCTTCTGCATTATTCCCAGAAATACCTGCCATTGTTGTTCTACTGTCTTCCCTGCTAGGGTATTGTTCCATTGAACTTTGGCCAGCTCCTCCCTCATAGCTCCATAGTTCCCTTTGTTCAACTGTAATATCGACACATCCAATTTTCCCTTCTTCTCAAATTGTAGGTTAAAACATAGGTTAAATCCCAACATTGTTAGGTTCCAAATCTCAGATACCAAACAAAAACAAAATTCCTGTTTAGTTAGAATCAGTGACACTCATTAGAATAACCTTTGTTATTCCAATTTCTCTATCTAATTATATCTAGTGTTAATTTCTAGTTAAAAGTTTACAGACTAATCTTTTCTTTTTATTTATCCCTAGTTAGAAAACAAATTGAATTCCTGTTCTTAAGTATTATGGTCAAACTCAGTTTCAGTTCAAGTCAGAATAACTACAAACTGAAATTCAAAAATTATATATCTATACAGCTTGCCTCCTTTCCCAGCAAATCTCCAACACAACTTTTAAACAAAACAAATCTCATTCAGTAACTTACCAAAGTCTCTGCAAAAATAATTAGTTCTTGCAGAAAATCAAATTCAGGTCCTTTGAATGAAAATAAACATACATCCAACTGTATGAAATCCTTTGCATCATGAAACATTTCTCTCCTACGCTGGTTCTTCATCTTGGGTGGCTGGCCATCTTGTTTGTTGTTTTATGGGTGAAATAGTTGATCATCCACGGAAAGTTGATTCAGAAACTTACACAAGAAATCCCTGACCAAATCCCTTGGTGCGATTTAACAGTTACTTTACAGTTACACGGTAGAGGTCTTGGACATTCGTCTCTGCTGATATTGTCTCGTTACAGCTGCCGTGTGTTATAGTTGCAGCTTCAATAGATCTTTTATTGCTATTATCTCTCCTCCAGGTTTTCAAGTAAATAGGGACTTTATGTCAAGCTGGAAAAATCAAATTTTCACATAACGACGTGTAACCCAGGTTAATTAAACCCAAAAAACACAAAATGCTGGCATCAGGATGAAGAGTTTCGGCCCGAAACGTCGTCACCACCTCCTCCCATAGATGCTGTCTGGCCTGCTGAGTTCTGCCAGCATTTTGTATTTTTATTTATTTCCAGCATCTGCAGATTCACTCGTGGTACCTTTTAATTAAACCCAAAGTTGTATGTTAAAAAGCTCCACTTGTGGAGGGATGAAAACGAGGTTTACCGAATTTTTAAAAAAGCTATACGAGAAAGAAGCATGGCTGATGCAGCACGGGAAAGAGAGAGAAATGCTGCAACCTATTAGAAACTAAAGATATAAACTGTTAAAGTGGAGTTAGTAGTGAATATCTCTTTTATGTACCCCTCCCTAGCACTTCTCTCTGGGCCTGAGAACATATCAGGCAGTAGATCCATTGCACAGTCATGGGGTTAGTAGGGTGATAGAGTCCCTTGCTGAAGGCCTCTTCCAAATCCTTGTATACTGAGGGGATTTTGACTGGCTTGGTGTTGCAACCATCCCCAGAGGTCAACTCCTGAGGCTCCTTAGGCAGCAGAGGTAATTCAGCAGACCTCAGAGTCTCCTTCATTGGTTCACTAGAGTCTTTAGTTGAAACAGATTCCAAATCCTCATCCATTTCCTCAGACGACAGCAACGAGGCACTACGAATAGTTTCTGTCCTCCTGGGACTCAGCTCCAAGGGTCTACATCTTCGAGCCTTTCCATCGACAGGACCTGGCAAATGGTTCCCTTAGGCTTGACTGCTTGGGCTCCAGAATCTGGGCCACATCCTGGCGAGCTTCTTGGCTTTCCCCTGAACTGGAGACCCTCTGTCTCCAGTTCCAGCACACCCCAACTAGACAGGGTCAGGACTCTCACGGTCCAGTTGACTAAAGCCGGTTTGTCTGCCCGTGGGGGTAGGACTGGGATTCCCGAAGGCTTCAGTTTATTCCGTACAGAAGTCTGCCTCCTTGTTGGCCACTGGTCTCAGGGGAGTCTGGGGGTCGGAACACCAAACTGAAAACATTCCCTCTTGTAAACACTTGATTGTGATGATTGTCCTTTCCTCTCAGTTCACGGAAGGATAATACTTGGACAACCAAAGGTGTTGGGGATCAGGACCATGTCTAGACCATGTAACCTACTCTAGAAGCTGTCTAGAATTTCCCCACTGCATAGTTTTCTAAGCTCCATGCACCGATCTAAGAGTCTTTTAAAAGACCCTGCTGTATCCACCTCTACCACCTTCGCTGGCAGTGCATTCCACAAACCCACAACTGTCTGGGTGAAAAGCTCACCTCTGAGATCCCCCTTCTACCTACTTCTATTGCAGGATCTGCCCGGCTCCAAGGGGGTGACCATCCAGGCCAGTTGGGGTCATGTGCTGCTCAGCTCCTGCAGGTGTTTGTTGTCCCAAGTCCAGTAATTTACCAGCTGCTCCAGAGTACACAAAGGCTCTCAGCTCTCGCTGGCTCTGTCCCCAGGAGACCTCCGGCCTCAGCGTGGCCACAGAATCAGTAGATTTGGAGTAACGGCTACTCCCGTCACTGTCCTCCCAACACTGGACAGTTTCCTGACAGACGCAACTTTGGACATTCGGCCCACAGGTGACCTGCTTCCCCACAGTAACAGCAGCAACCTCGACTCCGGCGCTGGGCCCTCTCATCGACAGAGCGCCTTCTGCCGCTGATTTGCATTGGCTTGACTGGATCTTGTGCAGGAGACGGGCTGGTCAGTGTCCAAGGACAGGAAATTGAACTGTGATGCATTGAGGCCCAGCTTGGGCTAGCCCTCTTCTATCTCCTGAGAGAGTCTCACTTATGCTCCACCAAGCAATTATCGAGGCAGATAGACTCCATCAGAGCTCCAAAGTCCTATACTGGCTCTCCTACGGCAAGGCAATCCGTGACAGTACAGAGAGGCCAAGGCTCCCCGTCCCAGCCAAATGCCTCGGCCAAAGTCTGAAACTCAATAGTGTAGTTGGCTGCTGACCGACTACCCTGACGCACTTTCATCAGACAGTCTGAAGCTCTGTTTGCTCCAGCAGGAAGATGGAACACCCTCTTCTTAGCATTCTTGAAATCTTCCAGATCAGAGCAGATCTCCCACCTCCATTCCCAATGCACAGTGGCCCAGGCCAGGGCTCTCTCAGTCAGGGGAGGGACCTTTCCACTCTCTAAAGGAAACCAGGACAAATGGAGTTCAGACACTGAGCGAGGAAGCTGTGGCAAGATCCTGGGTCAGCACTGGATCTTGTCAGGGCGAGAAGATGGACGAACTCTGCAGAACAACCGACAACCTGAGCGATTCCAGCTTCCTTCTAACAATGGTTTTGCTCGTGGTGACCTGGAGGGCTCGTTTCTCCCAGCTCTGTCTTGAAGCTTTCTTGCCATGACTACCCACAGCTGGCAAAAGCTCCAATACCCCACTGGGTCCATGTTAAGTTTAATTGTACTGTGACAAGAGACCTAGGCGAGAATGATTGGAACCCAAATGCTGCTGTATCCGAGACTGGATTTGAGACACAATACAAGACTGAAATGAGGACAGGGTTCTAAACTAGATGCTAGATTAGAATCCAAAGTGGAGCTGATACAACACATACAAAATGCTGGAGGAACAGACCAGGCGGTATCTATGGAAAAGAGTGTAGTCAACGTTTTGGGCTGAGACCCTTCATCAGGTGGTCTTCTTGAACTTCCACCTCTTTTTTTGAGATGGGTGGTTATTACCAACAGTGATGGTGCTTATCTTGACTCTGTCTCCAGCTCTTAGCAATGCGTACTTTTGCACTATTCTGTACTAGTTTTCCTTACTTTTGGCCGTCTCCATTTGTTCTTGTGTGTTCTTTTGTAGTTCTGGTCCTGGTAGCTTTTCTAGTGTTGGAAATTAAGTTGACCAACTGGTAAATCTCTGCACCGGATTGGGATATTGAACAAGGCTGATCAACCCTGAAGTGGATTGGACTCTAATGACTTACTCTTCTTCATTAGCTTCTTTGTGAAACTCTTTGTGTCTTATGCCTTTCTATTACTCTGTGGAAAGCATGGATGCTTGTGGTCCAATTGTCAGTTCTTTGAGAACCTCACAAATTCCCTTTGTGAACTGTGGCCCATTATCTATGACCATAATTCAGGTGTACCATCACTGGCAAACTGACATTTGAGTTTCTAAATGATCTCTGTCTCTCAGGAGTTTTGGCAAATAATCAGAGGTTATCAGATATATTCTCATATCCAGGTGGAGCAGAGCTGACCTGAGATTTGTACGTGTTATGAGAAAATATTATTATTTTGGTTGGGTCTTCTCCAGAGAAGCACTTTATTCTACATGGTCCTTGAGTACCCCATTTATCCCCAGCCAGCAGATACTTTGTGGGACAATCATGCATTTATGGATGCAAGGAATCTTAACATATCATTCCCTTGAGCAATTACTCTTTTATCTCTGAAGGTCAGGTCATCTTATCTCTCCAGTTCATCTCCCACAGGGATGAATTGTCTGAGGGAAGGTTGAACCCCACTCTATGTTTCTTTTCATCCTGATAGAATCACTTGATTTAGGTGCTGAATTGCACTAGATTGTTTGGTCGCATCCTGAATTAATGGAAATGAAGCACCATGATGATTGTCTCAGGTTCAGTATGCTTGTCGTTTCTTGCATCCTTGAGATAAGCTTGGACAAACATGTCATCTGTATGCCTTCCTTTGCCTGGATGGTATCAAATGTATGCCTGCGTCCTCCCTAGCATTCTCTGCATCCACTTTGTGCTCTACCGACTTCATTAAAACCTGTGTGGATGATACTTACTGTACCATGTGTGGCCCATACTTACTGTATGTTCAAATATAACACTTGGCTCGATTAACTCACGTTCATCTAGGGGGAGCTGCCGCCTGCCCCGCCAAACTGTGTACTGCACTCACGTTTGTGTAGGTGCTGTGTAATGCAGCCCGGTACAAACCCACAACGTCAAATATCAGACAGTACACAATATGCGATTAAATGATTATTTATAACTCATATTTTGTGGTGTGGTTAGTAGAGAAACAGATCTGAAAGACAAGGGCGCCACTCTTATCAAAGTTATCAGTTCGTGCACACAAAAATCCGTTGGAGCTCATACACCCAATGTTCTTCCGTAAACAACCTCTGCCGAACCGCTGGCAACCTACGAACCCTTGAATTCCAGTAAACGCTGTACCTGGACCACGAAGTGCTCCCCGCACTCGTCCTTCCTCTTCACTCGCCTCGCCCGAAAAGCCCGTGAACCAACTCAGTTCCCAAACATACAAGACAGAGTAACACGTCTCCCATTGGTTAGCTCCCCGTTATCTGTAGTTATAACCCAAACATCGCAGCTACAGACCACCAGTACCTCAGAAGTTAACACTATAGAAAAGCCATTTCATGATAACACAACAGAGAAACCATTTCATTAGTAGTTAACATTACTTAGAACCCTACACCCAAATCAAAAGCTGTGGATGAACCAGAAGGTACGTCGTCTGCTAAAGGCTAGATCTGTGACATTCAAGTCCGGAGACCAAGACCTGTACCAGAAAACCAGGTATGATTTGTGGAGGGCTATGTCAAAGGTGAAGAGACAATTTCTAATGAGGTTGGAGGCGACACTGGATGTACAACAACTCTGGCAGGGTTTGTAGGTCACTACATCCTACAAAGTGAAACCCAATAGCATGAATGGCAGCAATGCTTCACTACCAGATGAACTCAATGCCTTCTCTGCCCGCTTTGAAAAGGAGAACACAACTACAGCTGTGAAGATTCCTGCTGCACCTGATGACTCTGTGATCTCTGTCTCAGAGGCTGAAGCTAGGCTGTCTTTAAAGAGAGTGAAACCTCACAAGGTGGAAGGTCCCGATGGAGTACCTGGAGAGACTCTGAAAACCTGTGCCAACCAACTGGCGGGAGTATTCAAAGACATTTTCAACCTCTCACTGCTATGGGCAGAAGTTTCCACTTTCTTCAAAAAGGCAACAATCATACCAGTGCCTAAGAAGAATAATGTGGGCTGACTATTGCCTGGTAGCACTCACATCGACAGTGATGAAATGCTTTGAGAGGTTGGTCATGACTAGACTGAACTCCTGCCTCGGCAAGGACCTGGACCCATTGCAATTTGCCTATCACCACAATAGGTTAATGGTACACACAATCTCAATGGCTCTCCACATGGCTTTAGACCACCTAGACAACACAAGCACCTCTGTCAGGATGCTGTTCATCAACTATAGCTCAGCATTTAATACCATCATTCCCACAATCCTGATTGAGAAGTTGCAGAACCTGGGCCTTTGTACCTCCCTTTGCATTTGGATACTTGACTTCCTAACCAGAAGACCACAATCTGTCCAGATTAATGATAACATGTCCTCCTCGCTGACAGTCAACACAGGGGCACCTTAGAGGTGTGTGCTTAGCCCACTGCTCTACTCTCTGTATACACATGACTGTACACTTATATAAATCTTATGTGTACCAGCAAACTTCTCCAATAAGAAGATCACAGCCAATGGCTCTCTCGGAGCTTTGCCTGTATATGTCGACAACTGACTCACTTAAATGATAGTTTCTCCAAGACCTATTTCTGAGCCATTGACTTAATAATTAATGTGTCACAATGTGGCTCTGATGTGGTTGTCATTTAATAGGTTTGGCCAATTGCTAATAAACATCTAACAAACATCATCCCACATCTTTCAAGAGCAGCTGCCCAAATGGTTTGCATGTGTCGCTCAGGAATTTGCTCAGATCCTTGAAGAGCCCCAGAAGGTTTGTGTATCGATGAACTCAGGCTAGTGAACCCAGGTGTGGATAATTGGAGACTTGGGTATAACGCACTGGCAAGAGCGTCAGAGTCAGGGGCCCTTGGGGACCTCTCGCTGACAGTTTGTAGTCCCACAAAATCTGTTGCAAATAGGAACTCCTTCTGTATCCTGACAATAGCTGGGTTTGGCTTCAAGTGACCATTAAGGACACCTTAGGAGCAACAAACTCTTTTTCTTGTTCATTTTCGTTGCTTCTCCCTGCAACTGTCCATTAAGGGCCCACAGCTTTAATTCATGCTATTCTACACCACTTTCCCTTCTCCAAAGTCATCTCTTATAGCCTTTCTCCCACTAAAATCCTCCAGTGCAACATATAGTTTTTGCTGAAATTCCTGTTGCAACACCAGCTAACAGCTTGTCAATAAGAGCACACAACATTATAGGGGAAGTAGGCCATTCAAACTCTCCCACCTGTCCCATGTGTTCCTTCAGATCACACATTTGGTTCTTTTAATGTCGAAACATCCACCTCTCTCTTGATTATACCAGGTGAATACCCCCCTCAAAAGGCTGTCTGGATAAAGAATTCTAGGGACTTACTATGCTTTGCATGAAGAAATTTCTTCTCATCTCTTTCCTCCACATCATTGAGCACATCTACAAGAAGCATTGCCACAAGAAAGCAGCATCTATCATCGAGGATCCCATACTCCTTGTCACTACTACCATTGGGCAGGAGTCCGACATCACCAGCCCCCGAAAGAGGTATCATCATACAATCGTCAGGCTCCTGAACCACTTCGGATAACTTCATGCTGAACTTTCTCAATAACCTATGAACTCACTGTCAAGAACTCTACAACTCATGTTCTCAGTATTATTTATTTATTTCTGTTTGTATTATTTGCATGATCTGACTTCTTTGTGCATTGTTTGTCAGTTATTGTTACTTACAGTTTTTTATAAATTCTATTGCATTTCTTTATTTTCTTGTAAATGTGTCACAACCACGAATTTGGCAGCGCAGTAGATACAGCAATTACACTTGCAAATTTGCACGTGTCAGCTAATTATTATTTGATCGTGATAGTATTTAACTCCATACTTGTCATCGTAGTGCTTGTCAGGACTTGGACAGAGCGTAGCAAAACTTCACTTTTGTTTGCATTCGGCCTTCCCCGAGAAATTGGACGTTCAAGTCAACTGACTCTGAAGACTAGTGGTGTTCGTTTAACGTTTCGATGTTCTTTTCAGCTGCAGTCTAGGCTTTGTGTTCCTTCTGAGGGTTTTAGTTAGCTGCCCTGTTTGGCCTAGCGTTTATTGCTTATTTTCCCTTTAACACTGTTTGTATTAAAGTCTGTGAACTATTGACCTGCTTCAGTGTCTCTCACTCCGCACTTGGGCCATATGCAGGTAACCTGGTGACAAAATGCCTGCAAGAAAATGAATCTCAAGGCAGTATATGGTGACTTATATGCACTTTGATAATTAATTTACTTTGAACTTTGAATGATTGGTGCCTTGTTTAATTCTGGGATTTCAAGTGTTTGTTAAGTACTTTTGAAGTGAACTGCTTCCATCATCTTCTTTGGTAAGAGTATTCCAGATCACATCCTCTGGGTGAAAGAAGTTCCATCAGAGCTCCATCTCTTCCTCCTCACCTGAAACCTACGTCCTCTAGTTTTAGATGTTTCTGACATGGCAAAAGATTTTTCATTATCTAACCTATCTATGCTACCCAGAGTTTAGTTTACCTCCATCAGTTTCTCCTCATCCTCCTCAGCTTCAAGGACGCCAGCTCTATGCCATTCAGTCTCTCCTCATAGCTGCACCCCAGACAAGAACCTCATAAATCTCCACTACTTTCTCTGCAGTATTATCATGCTTTTCCTATAGTGTGGTAATTAACGCACACACACTACTCCAGTACCATTCAAGGTGTCTGCCCTATCCTTGTAAGACCTCCCACAATGCATCACTTTGTACATATTGGGATTAAATTCCATCTACCATTGCTCTACCCAATTTATAAAATGATCAATTTGTTATTTAAAACTATTCTCCTCACCATCAACAACACTCGCAAACTTTTGCACCACTGGCAGATGTGCTAAGCATACTGAATGCATTCATATCCAAATCATTAATACATATAACAAATAGTAAAGATCTCATGACTGACCTTTGTGTAATTCATTGGCCACAGGCTTCCAGGCACAAAGGAAACCCACCATCATCTTCTTCCAAGCAACTTTGGATTCAAGTTACTAACTTGTTTTGAATCTCAAGGGCTCTAAACATTTTGACCAGCTGTTCACGTGGGACTTTGTTGAAGGCCATGTGGACTCCAAAGGGATATCAATGTCAAAAATATTGTGTCTTTGCAACTACTATCGATTAAATAAAAGCATACATGCGGGAGGTGGTTTTAACTGGTGCATTCACATTGCAGCGAGAAAGAAAGGGGGATCAATGTGCATGTGTAGACAACAGATCACATGTAGTACCAAGGGGAGTCATTGCTCCAGAAGAAATAGATCCACACGTTAATGCAATATAAAACTGTATATGCACAAAACATTCTATTTCCCCTTCACAAACCAATTCAAATAAACATGCTTTCACAATGACAGTCCATGACTAACTTCACTGTTCTAAAGACTCAGTCTTTTGGGTGGTGCTCTGTTTCTTTCGGGATAGCACCTCTGGACCTGTGGAGTGGTGTCAGGTTTGGCAGGTGTCTTGTCAAAGACAACATTCTCATTTGCCGGTGTCAGTTGTTGTCACTGACATGACCAACGCCGAGAGTAAGTTCGGTGACTGTAATATGTCTGTCTTGTTGGATGCTGTCGACGCAGGTGTGATCTTCAGTTGCGCATCCTGTATCTGGTCCACATGACGCCTCCATGTCTGATCTCCAACATCCACTGTGTATATCAATGGTCCAGTTCTTGTAGCTATCTGACCAGGTGTCCACTTGCCTTCTCGGTAATTACGTGCTAGGAATTCCTGTCCAATCTTGAAGCTCCTTGCTGCTTCACTTGGCAACTGACTGAACTGCTTATTCTACAGTTCCCTCCGTCGGTCTGTGCGGGACCTCAGATTCCATTTCATGAACAGCATTGCAAGTGTTTAATTTGTCATCGCATGAACAGAGTTCCGATACACAAAAAAAGAAATTGTCCACCCTGTGTTATAGAGAATTGTCTTCTTTGTCCATCAATTTAATGGACTTCTTGAAGGTTTGGATAAACCTTTCAGCTAACCCATTCGTTGCTGGGTGGTGAGGAGCTGACTTGAAATGTCTGATGCCATCTTTCTTCATGAAGAACCTAAATACTCCTGACATGTATTGTGGCCCATTGTCACTCACAAATGGCTCTGGTAAGTCATTTCTGGCGGTGATAGTCCTCAGGGCAGAGACAGTCTTTGCTGACGTGGTTGACTTCATCAGTATAACCTCTGGACACTTTGAACGAGCATCCACAACAATCAGAAGCACGGAGTCCATGAATGGCCCGGCAAAGTCTCTTATATGTATTCTTTGTCATGGTGACGATGGCCACTCCTATGTGTGTAATAGTGCCTGTGGGCTGTGCATTTTGAACTTTTTGGCATCTGGAACAGCTTTTTGCCAAGTCTTCAATCTGTTTATCTATTCCTGGCCACCACACATAGCTCTGGGGATTCTCTAATACTCTGGGGAACAGTTTAGAGGGAACCACAATACGAGATCCATATCCTTTGACATACCGACAGTTGATCTCGTCTCACTGGGAACTCTGGAAACACAGGATTACCATGACTGGCCACCCTTGCATGACAATGCCTTTGGCTTTTGACAATGTTAGGTCATTCCTCATTTCTCTTTGTATTTCAGAATTGCTCCACCATTGCTGTGTGGAACACTTCTGCTGGGTCACCGTATGAAGACTTTTCTTCTTCGGTTGCTGACAATGGAAGGTGTGATAACCCATCAGCGTTGCTGTGTTGTTTGGTGCCCTTGAACTCTATGTCATAAGAGTCGGCTTCGAGGAACTTTTACAATGTGGTAACCAGGTAGCAGGCATCACTGGAGTTCCCTTCCTATGACTGAAAACAGACACTTTTGTCTGTGGAGGTAGTGATGGAACTTCTTTATTCCCCACACTAGACTAAGGGCCTCTCAGCCGATCTGTGCGTAATTGCGTTCTGTGCTTGTCAACGATCTTGAAGCAAACACAATTGGACATTCAGATCCATCCTTTATAATGTGTGACAAAACAGCTCCAATGCCGTAAGGGGATGCATCACACGCCAGACTAATGGGCAGGCTTGGGTGAGCAGTCCATCTGATGTTATTAGTCTCTTTATTTCCCTGAACGCTCTTTCACATCTTTCTGACCATTAACTGTGTGTTCAATGGGTGTAGCATTGTAACAATGTTTGGAAGAAACCAATGGTAGTAATCTAGAAGGTCCAAGTATAATCTGAGTTGTGACACATTTTCTGGTTTGGGTGCCTGTCGCACTGTTTCAGTCTTCTCTTGTGACTTATGTAAGCCATGCTTGTCAATGACATGTCCACAATATGAGATTTCATTCTTGAAAAACGCACATTTCTCTCTCTGTGCACAGACCAAACTCACCCATCCTGGTAAGTACTTTACCAAGGTTCTGGAGGTGCTTTTCATCATTTTTGCCAGTCAAGATGATGTCATTAGGGTAATATTGTGTCCCTGGGTCATCTTGGAGCACTCGGTCTGTTGCTCTTTGCCAAATTACTGGAGCTGATGTGACACCAAAGATCTCAATCTCCATTTGCAGATAGACTTGTAACAAGTCAATCTTTGAAAACCTCTCCCTGCATGCCAAAGATGCAAAAATATCTTCTATTTGTGGGAGGATTGCTGCACAGTACACAAGTTGATGTTCATTTGAAATCCCCACATAGGTGAATGGCTCCGACCTTCCCTTTCTTTATCATCGGGACAATGGCCGTGGTCCAATTGTTCCACTCAGCCTTGGAGAGAGTTCCAGACACTGCCTATGTCTGCAGTTCAGCATCCACTTTAGGACCTAGTGTGTAAGGTACTGGGTGTGCATTTTGGAATCTTGGTGTTGCTGCTTCATTCAATTCAATTCTGGCCCTCATGCCTTTGAGTTTACTGCTCCCCTTCTCAATCACCTTCTCACCAGCATTAAGCAGCCGTGCCAGCCTCTGGTTAGCGGTACTGTCTGGGCCGCCGTTGTCTGTTGAGAGCTTTGATTAAGTGCCAGTCTAGTTGGATTCAACCATTCATGTCTGAAAAGTGCTGGTTTTCCACTTTTCAATACATAAAGCCCTAACGGCTGTGTTTGGCCTCTGTACATCACATTCACATTCAGTTTGCCTTTGGGAGACAATTTTTCACCTGTGTAGGTTTTTAGCACCACTGAGGTCTTCTCTAATGTTATCTTAGAAAACAGTCTGTTGTAATCAGCCTCTGGAATTATAAACAAAGCTGACCCTCTGTACAGCTCCATTTTCAGTTTTACACCAGACACATTTATTGTGATCCAGATGGTTTTGTGATCTGCTTCAGTAAAGCCATGCAGTTCTAGGAATGACAACTCACCTTTGTCAGACTCTGCATTGTCTGATCCTGTTCTACATTTGGTCACTTTATATATTTGCTTAGTTTTGTGTTTGAAACTTTTTACTTGGTTGTGCTTTTATTCTGCTTTGTATACTCTCTATGCGACTTTGTCTGTGACACTTCCTGCAAACTTCTTCCTTGAACCTACACTCATTTGCATCATGGGACGATTTGCCACATCAATAACATTTTTGGCTTTTTGCAACATTCGGGGATATTTTGTGTGTTTCACATTGTAAACTTTTTTTTCTGTAGTTCTGCTGCATCCTTTGCTGCAGTCTCCAATGATATTGCAATGGTCTATGCTCGTTCTAAGCTTAGGTCTCCTTCTGACAGCAGCCTCTTTTGAGTGTCACTTACAAGCCTGTGCCTTAATGCACCAGAGAGTCTATCTCTTAAGTCAGTAGTAGGAAAGTCTGCGTAGTTCTGCAACGTATTCAGAAATGTTTGTAAAATCCAAATTTCTCAGCTGTTACCAACGGTATAGGGCTCAAATGAATTTGTAAAATTGTAATAATTTAGTCGACCATCTTGCTTGCTGGCTTTTCAGGGGTTGCTAGGTTGTGTAAGAAACTGTACATCCTAGGACCTATTAAGCTAAGAAGTGTGGAGACTTTCTATTGTTCCTCTACATTGCTCACCTTACATCACAGTTCCACCCTCTCGATATACGACTCCCAATCTTCATTAATGCTATCAAATTCATCAACTTTCCAGACTGAAGCCACCACCATGTTATTTTCACTTTAACTTTGCTAGTTGTGCTTCTTTCACTGTGTACTGTGCATTCGTGTGTCCCTTTGCTAGCATCCGCGCTGGCCTTCTCTGTGCTGTTTAACTCTTTCCTCTCGCTGTTTCATCCTGTAACTGTTGATGCAGTTTGTGATATTTCCTGACATTCAGATTTGTACTTGTCGCCAACTTGTTGAGTCTTTGTAACTACATATTTATTAAATAAAAGCACGCACGCAGGAGATGGCTCTAACTAGTGTATTCACATTGCAGTGTGAGCAAGAAGGAGAGTGAACAGTAAACGTGAAGACAACAGATCAATAGTGCTATGGGGAGTCATTGCTCTAAGAGAAGTAGATCCGTGTATTACAGCAGGAATAATTATTCTTCAGGGTCTAGCATTACCTATGATATGTATGTTATGGCCACTCCTTCCTGCTTAATGGAACCTAGTACTTTCCCAATCATAGTTGATAGGTTGGTTAGCCAGCAATTTCCTGCTTTCTGCCTCACACTGTTTGTTATAGAGTCACAGAAAAGTACAGCACATATAAAAGGTCCTTCTGGACATCTAGGAGACACTTAAACTGCCTGCTTCCATCGACCTGTACCCAGATCGTAGCCATCTATGCCCCCGCCATCCATGTAGCTATCCAAACTTCTTTAAACATTGAAATCGAGCTCCCATGTCCCACTTGTGCTGGCAGCTCGTTCCACACTCTCACAACCCTCTGAGTGAAGAGGTTTCTCCTCATGTACCCCTCAAACTTTTCACATTTCATCCTTAACCCATGACCTCTAGTTATAGTCCCACCCAACCTCAGTGGAAAAAGCCTGCTTGCATTTACCCTATCTAGACCCCTCTTAAGTTTGTATATCGCTGTCAAATCTCCTCTCAGTCTTCTATGTTCCACGGAATAAATCCTCAAACTATTCAATCTTCCTTATAACTCAGGTCCTCCAGTCTTGGCAACATCCTTGTAAATTTTCTCTGTCCTCTTTCAACCTTATTTACATCTTTCCTATAGGTCGGTGACCAAAACTGCACACAATACTCCAAATTAGACCTCACCAATGTTTTATACAGCATTTAATGTAACATCCCATCTCCTGTATTCAGTACTTTGATTTATGAAGGCCAATGTGCCAAAAGCTTTCTTTACTGTGCTGCCATTTTCAGTGAGTTATGGACCTGTATTCCCAGATCCCTTAGTTCTACCACATTCCTCAGTGCCCTCTGTTCACTGTGTAAGACCTACTCTGGTTTGTCCTACTGAAGTGCAACACCTCACACTCGTCTGCATTAAATTCCATCTGCCAATTTTTTAGCCTTTTCCAGCTGGTCCAGACCCTACTGCAAGCTCTGATAACCCTCTTCACTGTCCACTACCCCCCCAATCTTGGTGTCATCTGCAAACTTGCTGATCCAGTTAACCACATTATCGTCCAGATCATTGATATAGATGACCAACAACAATGAACCCAGGACTGATTTTGTGGTACTCCACTAGTCACAGGTCTCCAGTCAGAGACTACTTCAACTCTCTGGTTTCTCCCACAAAACCGATGCCTAATCCCATTTAACACACATAAAATGCTGGAGGAACTCAGCAGGCCAGGCAGTACCTACGGAAAAGAGTACAGTCGATGTTTCAGGCTGAGACCCTTCACTGGGCTATGGAAAAGAGTACAGTCAAGGTTTTTGGGTCCTGATGAAGAGTCTTGGCTTGAAACGTCGACTGTACTCTTTTCCATTGATGCTTCCTGGATTGCTGATTTTCTCCAGCAGTTTTTGTGTGTGGCTTGGATTTCTAGCATCTGCAGATTTTCTCCTCATCGTGTCTAATCCCATTTACTACCTCATCTTGAATGCCAAGCAAATTAACCTTCTTGACTAATCCCCCATGTAGGACCTTGTTAAATGCTTTGTTAAAGACAAGATCCACTGCCTTGCCTTCATCAAATTTCTTGGTAAATTCCTTGAAAAACTCTCTAAGATTGGTTAGACATGACGTACTATGCACAAAGCCATACTGACTATCCTTAATCTATCCAAATACTTATATATCTGGTCCCCAAGAACACCTTCCAACAATTCCCACTACTGATATGAGGCTCTCCGGCCTATAATTTCCCAGTTTATTTTTAGAGCCTTTCTTAAACAGCAGAACAACGTTAGCTAGCCTCCAATCCTCTGGTACATCACCTGTCACTAAGGATATCCCTGCTTCTAGGGCCCCTGCAGTTTCTGCATTTGCCTCCCCTGGGGTGCGATGGATCACCATGTCAGGCCCTGGGGATTTATCCACCCTAATTTGCCTCAAGACAGCAAAACCTCCTCCTGTGTAATCTGTATGGAGTCCATGACCTCGCGGCTGCTTTGCCTCACCTCTAAGGACTCTGTGCCTGACTCCAAAGTAAATACAATGTTCAAAGTACATTTATTATCAAAGTATGTATGCAGTATGCAACCCTGAGATGTGTCTTCCTGCAGACAGTCACGAAACAAGGAAGAACCAAGGAACCAACCTTTTCAAATAAAAACATCAAACATCAAAGCACGCAAATGGCAACAAAACATGAGCAGAAGCACAGAATCTAAAACACAAAAGGCATATTTCAGCTCAGTGTTCATTATTTGCAGATTTAAAAAGTAGTAACAGAAAAGAGCGGTCAGAACGAGAGCTAGAAACATAACACGTCGTTAAGACTGAATTAGAGTCCAAATCCACAATTAGACCTTGCTCTAGCCCATCCGCCAAAAGCCTTGAGGGAGAGGGAGAACACTCGAATGCAAAGACCTTCCTTTAGGAGCAGTGAACGAGAGACCATCACACGCAGCCACCTTCTCCGGCAGATGGAAAAGGGTCTTCCCCACCTGTTAGCTCCGCACACGGTACCATTCTGGTCTTCCAAAGAACCAGTTTTGTTCCTTGTAATCCTTTTGCTCTTAACATATCTGTAGAATTCCTTAGGATTCTCCTTCATTTTGTCTGCAAGGGCAACCTCAAGCTTTCTTTCAGCCCTCCTGATTTCTTTCTCAAGTGTTTGCTTACTCCTTAAGTACCTCATCCGTTCCTACCTACTATGCTCCGCCTTTTTACTTCTTAACCAGAGCCACAACATCGCTTGAAAACCAAGGTTCCCTAAACTGTTACCTTTACCTTTAATTCTGACAAGCTCTATACTCTCAAAATTTCACTTCCATAGGCCCCCCACTTACTAAGTACACCTTTGACAGAAAACAACCTATTGCTATCAACACAAGCCAGAACCTTTCTGATACCATCAAAATTGGCCTTTCTCTCATTTCGAATCTCAACCCATGGACCAGACCTATCTTTTTTCATATTTACTTTGAAATTATTAACATTATAATCATTAGATGCAAAGTGTTCCCCTACACAAACTTTTGTCATGTGCCCTGACTCATTTCCCTAACAGCAGATCAAGTATTGCACACTCTCTCATTTGGAACTCTATGTACCGATTAAGGAAACTTTCCTGAATACATTCGACAAATTCTATCCCATCCAGTCCTTTTACAGTATGGGGGTCCTAGTCAATATGTGGATAGTTAAATAATCTACTATGACAACCTTATATTTCTTAGTTCATCTAAATCCTGCTGACCATTGGGTGGTCTATAATATATTCTCATGGTTATATCTTTCTCATTCCTCAGTTCCACCCATAAAGTCTCACTAGACGAGGTTTCCAGTCTGTCCTGACCGAGCACTGCCGTAGCATTTCCCCTGACTTGTAACGCCACCTCTCCCCCTTTAATATCCCCTGCTCTGTCGTGTCTAAACGACTGAAGCCCAGAATACTGAGCTGCCAGTCCTGTTCCTCCTGCAGCAGAGTTCACTAATGGCTACAATATCATAATTCCAGGCCCTGAGCTCAGCTGTCTTTCCAACAATATCTGCAGTTTTGCATTGGCTAGGGAATAATGGAAGATAACAGCAAAAGCTATTAAAAAAGACAATGGACCTTGGCTTTATAAATAGGACAATAGAATAGAAAAGCCTTGTGAAACATTGGTGAGCCTCCAATTGTGACAGTTGGTAAAATTTAATCTTCCCCAGAATACACTGGTGAAATTGTACACTGCCATCACAGAGAGCATGACTGTCTGGTTTGGTGCAGCATCCTCTAACAGAGACTGCAGCCAACAGTCAGGACAGCAGAAAAGGTCAATGGCTACAAGCAGGCACTGCAGGAATTGTGTGTGTCCAAGACAAAGAAGCAGGTGAGAAAAATCATTGTGGACTCTACCCACCAAGTAAACTGCCTTTTCCTAAAGCTGCTTTCTGGGAAGTTCTATAGGGCTATTAAATCGAAAAAACCACACTATCTTGAAAGTTTCTTCTCCCAGGCAGTTAATCTGATCAACTATTCTAGTTAAAACCCCACCCCCCTCTATCTATTACCTCAGTCACATTAAACCACTTTTTATAATGCTGTTGACATTGTAAATACATGCTGGAATTTATGAATTGATGTGCATTTTATTCCATCTTCTTCTAACTTTTTAATATAATTCTTTATACTTAATTATTGTTGAATGTTGTTTATTTGTTTCATGTCACATCAGTGCAACATTGCAAAGCTCTAATATATGTAAATATATATGGTGAATAAAGGTGATCTGGCCTGCTCGCTTTAGGGAGGATAGACTGTAATGCCTTTCTTAAGGTGCAGGGGAAATCTACTGATGTGTCACTGGAATGAAGGTCTTAAATTAAGACAAATCCAGAAGGGTTTTCAAAGGGTAACTAATTTGATTTTGGTGGCAGGATTCGAAATCAGAGCCCCCAGATTAAATATAATTGGCAAAAGGACAGAGAGGATAAGTGGATGCAGTGATTTGTGATCTGGAATGTACAGATTGAGATATTGATGGAGGAATATTCAATAATG
Organism: Hypanus sabinus; assembly: GCF_030144855.1. Taxonomy (NCBI): domain Eukaryota; kingdom Metazoa; phylum Chordata; class Chondrichthyes; order Myliobatiformes; family Dasyatidae; genus Hypanus; species Hypanus sabinus. Next base: position 65,984,113 of record NC_082710.1, read on the forward strand.
ATCTTCAAATGGAAGTTGATGGATTATTTAGAAACCATGGGGAAAGAGTAGGGGAAATAGGATGAACTGGATAGCCCTTCCAAAGAGTTAGCAAGGCACTATGACCCAAAGGGCCTCCTTCAAAGGTTTGTCATTCGACAGATAAGTATTTCACTTCTTGGAGTCAAACTGAAGTTTCTCATGAGCTTAAACCTCCTGAAGAAAATGGTCAAAGGAGAGGTATGGCTTTGCAGTAAGATAGCCGAGACATCCCTCGGGTGTTCTCAGAAACCTATTCAAGCCCTGAGCCCACAAGGAACCTACAATATTCTTATATTCTTGTAAGGATTTTTGTTATCTATTGTGGCCTGAGGAAGACTGGACATCGATTCATAAGGAGTATCCTAGCAAATGATTGAAGCAATGGGAGCAGGCGAGGAGTGTCATTATGTATCTGCATATTGAGTGATTACAACTTACACAGAGAGTTTTCAACTAACTGTCTCACTGGTCTGAATATGGAAAAACAATCAACTTCGTCCTATGAATGAGGGTTGATATTGCTTTATTGCTCTTAACATATTTTAATTTATCTTCCTGCAATTGTTAAATTTGCAAATAGCCTTTATAAGTTAGTTTGGTTTATAGCATTCACAATTATTTACAACTGTATCTGTTAACTTTACAGTTTATTAAGTTTTTAAAATATCTTTAGAGGAGCTTACACAAACTGCAAACTGAATGCAATTTTCTACCTATTTCCTTCAGCAACTGTTATTCCTAGAGAAATGTAATGTCATTTGTACTGACCCCTTCAATAATTTAGAACAGGTACAAAGAATCACTTACCACAGTAAAAGCACTAAAAGTGTAAAACGTCATGAGAAGCAGTTAGGTCGATGAGGTGCTTCTGCTCACAGTACCACGTCATTAGACAGCACTTTACATAATGGGATAAAAGATTCCCATAATTGGATCATTTTTCTTTTCTGTTGCTGTCGAAAAGCTTTTGTATATGAGCTTCTCCCTTCCCTCTCAGCTTTGTGAGCCCCATACATACAGTTAAGAGCTGCCGTCTTCCGCTCTTTAGAGTTTGCTTTCTTTTCTTTCAATAAACAGCGTACCAGGCCCTGGAGCCCTCCTCTGATATTTTGTGGGCATGCTACAGGGAGATGTGCATTTTGTTCAGTTGTTAAACTCTGTTGTGAGGGCTTGGCTGATTCCAGTGCAAGAGCAGTTAGTTCCAGGAGTGAAATGCTCGCTGACCTTGCAAGGACAAAGATCCCTGAGGGCCAATAATCAGAGCTTTAGCTGTGGAGATTACTCAGTGAAGTATAGAATACCCTGTTCAACAGCTGGATCTCTACGAGCCGATGGAAAGTCAGCCCCCACTTATAGCAGGTAAGACAATTTCATTTTGATACTGAAGGGTGCAAACTAAATGTGCTGTTAAGTTATTAAAGGCACCAACTGCTAAACTCTGTCAGATATTAGTATGGACTACCTGTTCAATATGCCTGGAAGGCTTGTGTACTGAGTTTAAAAGCTTTTCATTTCTGAATTAATATGGAAAATCATCAAACAGCTTTTCAAAGTGATTTTTAAAAATGATACTGAATTCTCCCCTGCGCTAACAGTCTAGGTTTAACTCTATTGTGCTTTTATGATATTCATGCCAAATTCATGAACATGGTTGAAAATCCTTTGAAATCTTTTGTGCATAATGATGACACAATGGAGTAATAAAAGGAAACTAAAAGTGGCTCAGTCGTGTTGTAAAGCAGCTTCCGTGTCTGCAGAGCAGAGTGTCAGATTCCGGAGGCTGTGGGAGGCGAACGGCTTCATGCAGATGGAAAAGGAAAACGATCTGGGCCAGCATTACAGTATAAACTGAAGTGCAGTTCATTGGAAAAACATTTCAAACATCATCTGGAGTGGAAAAGAAATAGCACTTTAAGTAGTTTAGTATTTGTATAGACTATATTTTATTCCCTTAAAATCACGAATTACTTCAAAAGTGTTAATGAAGGGAAGTTTCTGATGATTGAATAGAATAACAATTTACAGCACTTTGAATGTAATTTGGTCCACGAGTAGACCATTCAGCCTCTTGACCATGTTCCTTGATACTCTTAATTAACAAAGAATCATTGTAGCTATTGAAACCTTAATTGGAGCAAGAATGCCTGCTGTCTAAACATAGCTGCATAAATTCACATGTAAAGTTTGCTGCTTATGTTAGATGTGGTGTCCCCAGGGGTTTTCGTGTTACTGGTGGGTCAGAACATTAGCTGGATCCTTCCTGTGAGACAAACTCATGCCTTTCAGATTCTGTGGCTTTGCACTGAAACACGTCACCATCTGCCTCACTCTGGACTACTGCTTTCTCAAAGCCCCAAGACAATCTGCAAGAGAAAAAAATAAATCGATGGCTGCATTATTAAATTATAACTGCATTTATTTTCAATGCTTAGTCCTTTTTAACAACAATCAGTTAAGGAAAAGTTGAGGCAGACTGCAGCTCCACAAAATGTAATTTGATATATTGACTGTGAGATTAAGGCAAATAAAACTTCACATGCGAAGCTCTCAACACAGCCCATAATGCTAATCCACAAGGCTTTAAAGAGAGTTGATTAAATATTTATGACAGAGGTTAGGAGCTGATGTATTTTACTATTGCACGTTGAAAGTGTCCTCTCATTGGCTTTGATCCAGTGAAGTGTTTACTTCAAATGCAAGACAAAACTTATACGAAGAACATTCATAAGATAATGAATCTTTTGCTTGTTATTTAACAATAAATGAATTAAACTGCTTTCGTTTTGTAACTAGCAACTAAATCCGTGCCATATGCACTGATGCAGATAAATACTGCTGGTCACTGGGGCTTAACCCTTTCAGGAAACCCTGTAATCTTATTATTGGGATTTTAATCATCTGACTATGTATCCATTTGTGTTGAATGGACTGCTAGAGAGGAGAGCTTTACAGAATAAATGAAGCATCGGTAATGGAAAAAGTGCTAAATGAGAGCAGATTCCCATAATTTTCTTTCCCTCATTTAAATTGCACTGAAGGTAAAGACTCTGCGATGAAAAAAGCTAATTATGTAGTGGTGAAAGGAAAATAAATTGACAGGCATTAAGTATCAGAATCGGGTTTATCATCACCAGCACGTGTCAGGAAATTTGTTACCTTAGCAGCAGCAGTTCAATGCAATACATGATAATATAGGCAGAATCAATCAATCAATTACAGTATGTATATGCATGTTAAATAGTTTGAACATAGTGCAAAAACAGAATATATATTAAAAAAAAGTGAGGTGGTGTTTGTGAGTTTGATGTCCATTTAGGAATCATATGGCAGAGGGGAAGAAGCTGTTCCTGAATTGCTGAGTGTGTGCCCTCAGGCTTCTGTACCTCCTTCCTGATGGTAACAAAGAGAAAAGGGCTTGTCCTCGGTGATGGGTTGTATAAGGAATTGGTGAGGCTGAATTTGGAGTATTGTGTGCAGTTTTGGTCACTGAATTACAGGAAGGATATTAATAAGGTTGAAAGAGTGCAGAGAAGGTTTACAAGGATCACACACAAAATGCTGGTGGAACGCAGCAGGTCAGGCAGCATCTATAAGGAGAAGCACTGTCGACATTTCTTCCTGACGAAGGGTCTCGGCCCGAAACGTCGACAGTGCTTCTCCCTACAGATGCTGCCTGGCCTGCTGCGTTCCACCAGCATTTTGTGTGTGTTGTTGTTTGAATTTCCAGCATCTGCAGATTTCCTAAGATTTACAAGGATGTTGCTGGGACTTGAGAAACTGAGTTACAGAGAAAGGTTGAATAGGTTAGGACTTTATTCCCTGGAGCGTAGAAGAATGAGGGGAAATTTGATAGAGGTGTATAAAATTATGATGGGTATAAATAGAATGAATGCAAGCAGGCTTTTTCCACTGAGACTAGGGGAGAAAAAAACCAGAGGACATGGGTTAAGGGTGAAGGGGGAAAAGTTTAAAGGGAACATTGGGGGGGGGGCTTCTTCACACAGAGAGTGGTAGGAGTGTGGAATGAGCTGCCAGATGAAGTGGTAAATGTGGGCTCACTTTTAACATTTAAAAAAAACTTGGACAGGTACATGGATGAGAGGTGTATGGAGGGGTATGGGCCAGGTGCAGGTCAGTGGGACTAGGCAGAAAAATGGTTTGGCACAGCCAAGAAGGGCCAAAAGTCCTTTTTCTGTGCTGTAATGTTCTACGGTTCTAGTACCCAAGATGGAGCTAACTAATTTTACAACTTTTTTCAGTCTTGTACAGTAGTCCCCACCTCCCCCCCTCCATCCCAGCCTGTCAAAATGCTCTCCACAGTACATTACACTGTAGTGTGATTAGTCAAATCTGTGACACACATTACAGAGTCTAAATATTTATTTTCTCAGCTTTCTCCTTCGTAGCATTGACCAGTGCTGCCTGGTATGATGGATCAATCTAGGCTACCTGGAGAAGTCAGAAAGAGCAAAGTCACCACATCTAGTTACTCAAGCAAGACCATGTCAGAGCACTGGTCCAAAAGGACACATGGATGCATTAGATGAATTGAGGCCACATTGGTAGGTTAGGTTGAGTAAAGCGGCCTGAGCAGCCTGGATTGACTGAGGTAGTTTGTTTAGATCAGACCAAGTGATCCTTTGTGAGTAGCTTGGATCGAGTGACATTACCCGAGCTGGTTGATTTGAGCAAAGTAGTTTAGCTACATCAAGACTGAATGAAGCTGCCCAGTCACTTGGATCGAGTGAGGCTGAGTGTTTGGTTGGATGGAATTGAAGTGCCCAGTTACATCAGACTGAGTGATATAACACAGTTGTTTCAGACTGAAGAATAGCCTCTGGCTGTAGCTGATTGAGTATCACAGCCCTGGTAGAGCATGTTGATGGGTCATCACTACCAGAACTTGATGGAATGGGACAATATCAGTTGGCCAGAGTCAGGTCAGCATTGATACAGTGGATAAGGGTGGAGCGATGCTGCCCAGGTATAGCTGATTCTGTAAAGGTGCCTGGGTATAACAGATAAAGATTATCTTTGTTTGTCACATGTACATAGAAACACACAGCAAAATGCTCCGTATTTGCGTGAAATCAAATCAGCAAGGATTATGCTGGACAGCGCACAGGTTCTGGTGCCAACACAGCTACTCATAACTCAGCGCCCATAACCCGTCTACCTCTGGAATGTGGGAGGAAACAGGAGGACTCAGAGGAAACCCTCTCGGTCATGGGGAGATTGTACCAACTCCTTACAGGTAACAAGCAAGCCAATGTTGGATTGAACAATGCCACCTCCATAGGGGCGAGTGAGTAACTCTGCCTGGATTGTTTGAAAGAACAATGGATCCTGGGTTCAGGTGACTGTGTGGAGCCACTGAAGTGTATTAGATGGACTGGCAGTGCCTGAGTGAAGTTATTAGAGCAATGCTGCCTAAACGAAAAGGATTGAGCAATATTGCCCATGTGAATCAGATAGAAGAATGCACCCAAGCGTAGCTGACCAGGTAGAACTGAGTCAAACAATGACACTGGGAGTAGCTGGTCAAGCAGTGGTGCCCCTGTGTAACTGACTGAGCAATGTTGCTCGGGTATGCCAGATGAGGACCATGCTGTCTAGGTAGTTGGAATTAAGTAATGGAGCCCCAAGCATAGTTAACCGAGAAATGTCATCAGGATGAAGATGACTATGCAGATAAGACCATAAGACATAGGAGCAGAAGCAGGCCATTCGGCCCTTCAAGTATGCTCTGCCATTCAATCATGACTGATGCTATTTTCCCCTCCTCAGCCCCACTCCCCAGCCTTCTCCCTGTAACCTTTGATGCCATGTCCAATCAAGAACCTATCAACCTTAACTGCATCTAACGTCCTGGCCTCCACAGATGCCTGTGTAACAAGCTCTACAAATTCACCAACCCCTGGCTAAAGAACTCTCTATTTTAAACGGATGCCCCTCTATCCTGAGGCTGTGCCCTCTTGAGCGAGACTGTCCCACCATGGGAAACATACTTTCCACATGTACTCTGTCTAGGCCTTTCAACATTTGAAAGGTTTCAATGAGATCCCCCCTCATCTTTCTGAATTCCAGTGAGATATACCGGATGGAGAAAGTCACCAGTGTGCAGATAATGGGCAGTGCCTCCTCTGTAAACCCAGTGGATCTCTTCCGGTCAGGCGTATCCAATGAAGCCTTGCTGTAGGGTGTACCTGATGGAGCAATGCCATGTCAGTGTACCATCCCATGCAACAATGCTGCCCAGGTGTTGCTGAATCAACTTTGTTGACTAGGTGTAGTTGTTGGAGAAATTCCGTTAGGGTGTATGTGTTGGAGAAACACCACGTGGTTGTGAGTAATTGGGCAATGCTACTTGGGTAAAGTGGACAAAGTAATTCACCACAGGTATTCCGTACTGCCTAAAACTGCCTGGGTACCGTTGTTGGACCAAGGCTGCCTAAATGCATCAGATGAAGCAAGGCTGCATGCCACCTAACTGTAATGCATGGATCAATGCTGTCAAGATGGAGCTGAGTACTGAATATCTTACTAATATCTTACTAATTAGTGTGATACAAAGCACCATCTAATCATCTAGATCAAATTTCAATGGAATAATCCCATGAACCATTCCTGCCTCCTTCATTTCCTGTGGCCCAATAACTTATTCTCTTTCAAATACTGAAAAACTCTCACTTAACTTGCCATCTATCTTCACTAAAAAGCTGTTTAATCTATTAGCACTTTTCTGAGACATGAAAGAAAACATGAGAGATCATCAATGTGTGGAGACACAGAAGAAAGGCAAGGTGTTAAGTGAATATTTCTCATTGTATTTACCTTGGAGAAGGTCATAGAAACTAAGGAATTAGCGAAATGAATAGTGACGCACTGGAATATATCCACATTACAGCAGAGGAGGTGGAGTCAGTCTTAAGGCATATTAAGTTTGATAAATCCACCGGGCCTAATCAAGTGTGTCCTTGGACATTGTGCAGAGGTACGGAAGAAAGTTCAGGGACCCAAGCAGAGACTTCTGCATCATGTTTGGTCATGGTTGTGGTACTTAAAAACTGAAGAGCCAGGACGTATTGTTGCAGCTCCATCTTCTATGCGGTGGTGTGCTGGGGCAATGGCATCAACATGGGTGATGGCACCAGGCTCAATAAACTGATTAGAAAGGCTGGCTCTGTTATAGGAGTCAAACTGGCACACCGGAGATTGTGGTGGTACAAAAGACCCTCTGGAAAATCCTGGCAATTCTGGACAATGTTCCTCACCCTCTGCATGCCACCTTGGCTGAACAGTGGAGCACTTTTAGTAATAGGTGAAGACAACTGTGCCACTGCAAAGATCGTTATATGAGGTCATTCTTACCCTTGGTCACTAGGCTCTATAATGATTCAACCTATATCCTGGGAAGTGATGACTCCCTCCAGTTAGACTGTTATTAACCTCTGTTTAGCTCTGTTTACCACACCCTGCTATCATGGACACCCTGTGCAATACTGTGCAGTATCACTTCTTATCTGGACAGTGTGAATGTACATGCAGTGCTGTAAAATATTACAGTAATTCTTGCACTACCATCTTAGCAGTGTGAACTTGTAAACTGTGTAATCTTTGACTTGCAAATCTTGTGCATCTTATTTTTAAGGTAAATTATTCTTTTATTTTTCTTACTTCTCCTCCAGAATTTCTATATCTGTGCACTTGTAATGTGACTGTGTCACTGTAATATCCTTTGGGATCAATGAAGTATTTATGTATCTATCTCATAGAACGCTGGTTAGACCACAGTCGGAGTATTGTTTCCGGTTCGGTTTGCCACATGTGCAAGCAGATTTACCGGGATTCTGCCTGGATTAGAGAGCATGCCTTATGAGGAAAGACTGAGTGAGCTCGACTGTTTCTCTTTGGAGCGACAGAGGATGGGAGGTGACTTGATAGATTTGGGGCGTAGAGAGAGTGAACAGTCAGCTCCCTTTCCCAGGATGGCGATGGCTAATTCCAGAGGGCATCATTTTAAGGTGATTGGAAGAAAGCAAAGGGGGAATGTCAGAGGGAGATTTTTACATAGAGATGGTGGTTGCCTGGGATGCACTGCCAGCCATGGTGGTAGAGACAGGTACATTATGACATATAACAGATTCAGTGTTAGGCACACAGATGAAAGAAAAGTGAAGGGCAATCTAGGAGGGAATGTTAGATTGACCTTGGAGTACCGTATGTTAAAACGTCAACTTAACAATGCGTGCTGAAGCGCCTGTACTGTGCTGTAATGTTCTATCTTTATTGGTGGGAAGGTTACGAGTGGGGATTCTGAGGGATAGCTCCAATCAGCATTTGGAAAGGTAATGACTGAAAAGGGTTAAGACTTTGTGCATGAAACATTCTGCATGTGAAATTTGACTTGAGTTTTTTGAAGAGGCATGGAAGGGATCAATGAGGGCAGGATTGGAGACATTAACAAGTTCCTGTATGATAGGTTGCTCAGGAAGGTTAGATCACACGGGATATAGAGTGAGCTAGTCAATTTGATACACAATTGGTGTAGGAGGTAGAGCAGAGTTGTTATTCAGTTTGGAGGACTGTGAACATGCTCTGCCAACAGGGATAGGTGCTGGGCCCACTGTGTTGGAACATAGAACTGTATCACTAGAACACTTCCTTCAGCCCATGACGTTTGTGCTGAGAATTGTGACAAATTAAATCAATCCTTCATATTATTAATACCCCTCCATTTTCATGTGTCTACATTAAACCTTCATGTTGTAGGCCTCTACCGCGTTCTGTATAAAAACTTGCTCTGAATATCCCACTTAAGTTCTCCCCCTCTCACTAAAGCTATGCCCTTTAGTATTCAACATTTCTATTCTGAAAAAAAAAGATTCTGGCTGTCTATCCTGTCTTTCCCTCTCTTTTAATGACATGTCCCCTCAGTCTCCAACACTCCAGGTTTGTCCAGTCTCTCCTTTTAACTAATGTCCTCTAATCCAGGCAATATCCTAGTAAGCCTCTTCTGCACCCTCTCCAAGACTCCACACCCTTCCCATAATGGGGCAACCAGAATTGCATGGAATACTGCAAGTGAGGCTTAACTAAATTCTATGTAACGGTATGATAACTTCCTGATTCGCATACTCTATGCCACTTGTGATGAAGGCAAGTGTGCTGTATTACTTTTGTACCATTTTGTCTACTTGTCTCGCCACTTTCAGGAGGATAAGCACTTGAACTCTAAGATCCTCGGAATATTAAAGCTGTTAGTAGTTCTGCTAATAGCTGTATATTTCCTTTACATTTGACCTCATAAAGTACAGCACCCCACACTTGCCTGATTAAACTCCTTCTGCCAATTCTCTGCCCATATCTGTAACTGATCTGTATTCTGCTGATACCCTTCTTCATTGCAGACACTCATCAATTTTTGTGCCACCTGCAAACTTGCTAACCACTAAGTCATCTATAAATATTATAAACAGCAGAAGTCCCAGCGCCGATCCCTGTGGAACACCACAGGTCATGGAACTCTAGGAGAATGACACCTTCCCAGCACTGCCCCGGTCTTCCATGGGTACACAAATTCTGACTCTGAACTACCGAGACTAAGATCCCAAGCATTAACCTACAATAAGGGATCAAGTCCATGTAGGCATTATCCAGTGATCCACCCTCATCGATGATCTTGGCTAACTCCTTAAAAACTCAATTAAGTTTGTGAGACCTGACCTGCCCCACAAAAAGCCATGTTGACTATCATTAATTAGTTCATGTTCCTCCAATTGTGAATAAATCCTATCCTTACGAATAATCTCTAACAGCTTCCAGACTGCTAATGTGAGGCTCACCAGTTTATAATTTCCTAGATTATCTCTAATTCTGTTCTTAAACAAAGGGACAAGATAAAATACTCTGCAGTCCTCCAGGACCTCACCTGTTGCTAAAAAGGACACAATGATCTTCATTAAAGCCCCAGCAATCTCCACCCTTGCTTCTCTTCATAGCCTATGTAGATCAAATCATCCCCAGGAAATGTATTTTCTCATGCTTTTCAAGAGAATTAACACCACATCTTCCTTGATCTGGAAATGCCCAAAGATATTAGAATACCCCACACAGCCATTACTGTTCTCCATGTCTTTCTTAGTGAACACTGACACAGAATATTTATTTAGTACTTCACCAACATCCACCGATTCCAAGCATAAACAATATACCTTATTGTTGAGCCATAAAACCTGAGGACATAGGAGCCATTCAGCCCATCAAGCCTGCTCCGCCATTCAGTCAAGGCTGATCTATTTCCCTCACAACCCCAACCTTTGTCATCCTTACTAATCAAGAATTTATCAACCTCCACTTTAAATATACCCAATGACTTAGTCTCCACATCTATTTGTGGAAATGGAATCTATAAATTCACCATCCTCCAGCTGAAAAAATTCCTCTTCATCTCCATCCTAAATGGATCTCCTTGCATTCTGAGGCTGTGCCTCCAGTTCTGAGCCTTGCCCATTATTGGAAACATCTTCTCAACACCCACTCTATCTTGGCCTATCAATATTCGAAAGTTTTCAATGAGAGTGCTACTCATTTATCTAAACTCCAGCAAGTAAAGGCTCAGAGCCATCAAGTGCGACTCATACATTAACCCTTTAATTCTCTGGATCATTCTCGTGGGCCTCCTCTGGACCTTCTCCAATGCCAGCACATCCTTTCTCAAATAAGGGGCCCCAATTTATAGAACATAGAACATAGAATAGTACAGCACAGTACAGTACAGTACAGTACAGTACAGTACAGGCCCTTTGGCCAATGATGTTGTGCCGACCCTTAAACCCTGCCTCCCATATAACCCCCACCTTAAATTCCTCCATATACCTGTCTAGTAGTCTCTTAAACTTCACTAGTGTATCTGCCTCCACCACTGACTCAGGCAGTGAATTCCACACACCAACCACTCTCTGAGTGAAAAACCTTTCTCTAATATCCCCCTTGAACTTCCCACCTCTTACCTTAAAGCCATGTCCTCTTATATTGAGCAGTGGTGCCCTGGGGAAGAGGCGCTGGCTGTCCACTCTGTCTATTTCTCTTAATATCTTGTATACCTCTATCATCCTCCTTCTCTCCAGAGAGTAAAGCCCTAGCTCCCTTAATCTCTGATCATAATGCATACTCTCTAAACCAGGCAGCATCCTGGTAGATCTCCTCTGTACCCTTTCCAAAGCTTCCACATCCTTCCTATAGTGAGGCAACCAGAACTGGACACAGTACTCCAAATGTGGCCTAACCAGAGTTTTATAGAGCTGCATCATTACCCCGCGACTCTTAAACTCTATCCCTCAACTTATGAAAGCTAACACCCCATAAGCTTTCTTAGCTACCCGTTCTACCTGTGAGGCAACTTTCAGGGATCTGTGGATATGTACCCCCAGATCCCTCTGCTCCTCCACATTACAAGTATCCTGTCACTTACTTTGTACTCTGCCTTGGAGTTTGTCCTTCCAAAGTGAACCACCTCACACTTCTCCGGGTTGAACTCCATCTGCCACCTCTCAGCCCACAATTTGCTCACAATATTCCAAGTGTGGTCTGACGTTTATAAAGCCTTAGCATTACATCTTTGGTTTTATATTCTAATCCTCTCAAAATGAATTCTAACATTGCATTTGCCTTCATTACTACCAACTCAATGTGAATACTAATCTTTAGGGAATTCTGCAGTATGACTCCCACATTTCTTTGCCACTCTGCTTTTTGAATCTGCTTCCCATTCAGAAAATAGTCCCTGCCTTTATCCTTTCTATCAAAGTGCATGCCCATACATCTCCCCACATTATGTTATATCTGTCACTTCTTTGCCCATTCTCCCAGTCTGTCCCAGTCCTTCTGCAGACTCCCTGCTTCCTCAGCACTACCTGCCCCTCTGCCTATCTTTGTATCATCTGCTAACTTGGCCACAAAGCCATCAATTCCATCATCCAAATCATTGACATATAACGTGAAAAGAAAAGTGATTTCAATACTGACCCTGCAGAACACCTATAGTCACCAGCACCCAACCAGAAAGGCCCCTTGTGTTCTCACTCTTCGCCTTTTGCCAGTCAGCCAATCTTCTATCTATAGTACAAATAAGCTGGATGAACTCAGCAGGTCGGGCAGCATCTGTTGAAGGGAGCAGTCAACGTTTCGGGCCGAGACCCTTTGTCAGGATGTCTCAGCCTGAAGTGTTGACTGCTCTTTTCAACGGATGCTGCCCGACCTGCTGAGTTCATCCAGCTTATTTGTACGTGTTATTTGACCACAGCATCTGCGGTGTACTTTGTGTTTTCTATCTATAGTAGCTTCTTTCCTGTAATACCACAGACTCTTATCTTGTTTAGCAGCCTCACGTGAGGCACCTTGTCAAAGGCCTTCTGAAATTCCAAGTAAACACCACTCACTGACGCTATTCTGCCTGTTATTTGCTAAAAAAATTCCAACAAATTTGTCAGGCAAGATTTCCTTTTCTGGAAACCATACTGACTTTGACCTGTTTTATCATGAGCCTCCAAGAACCCTGAAAACTCATCCTTAATAATGGTCTCTTTAGTTTGCCAGTCTAGCCTACCAACTTACTGCCCGTTACATTGCTGGTGTTTAGGAAGCAGTGAAGGACCTTCACCTCTGGTGGTGTTCAGGGCTTCCTTCATTGTGCTAGTAGCTTTCTCTTGGTTTTCACTATTGTCAGCCCCGCAAGTCCCAGACTGAGACACAGGAAAATGGTCGCACTCAAATATAGAAGGTTTTTCATTGCAGTTTCAGTAATAGTTTTGTTTTACCAGTCAGGGTTGTTAGCCCTGAGCTGACCCCCAACCTGGAGGAGCGGTAGACCACTCTTAGTCTAGTGTCCCTGTTTGGCATGGGTGACCCTACCAAGAGCCAAAGCATAAAGCCCTGATTCCAGACAACAAAGTTCTTCAGGTCTTTGGGCACACAAGCCTCCAAACCATGATAAGGTTGTGGTCCTCTTGGAGGGAAGTCAGGTTAACTGTCCTCTAGTTTCCTGTCTTCTGCCTCCCTCCCTTTTTAAAAAGTAGGGTAACATTTGCAATTTTCCAGTCTTCTGGAAACATGCCAGAATCTGGTGATTCTTGAAAGATCAGTACTAATCAAGTCAAGTCAAGTCAACTTTTATTGTCATTTCGACCATAACTGCTGGTACAGTGCATAGTAAAAATGAGACAACGTTTTTCAGGACCATGGTTTACATGACACAGTACAAAAAACTAGACTGAACTACGTAATAAAAAAAACACAGAGAAAGCTATACTACAGACCTACACTGGACTGCATAAAGTGCACAAAAACAGAGCAGACATTACAATAAATAATAAACAGGACAATAGGGCAAGGTGTCAGTCCAGGCTTCGGGTATTGAGGAGTCTGATAGCTTGGGGGAAGAAACTGTTATATAGTCTGGTCGTGAGAGCCCGAATGCTTCAGAACCTTTTCCCAGATGGCAGAGGGAGAAGAGATTGTATGAGGGGTGCATGGGGTCCTTCATAATGCTGTTTCCTTTGCAGATGCAGTGTGTAGTGTAAATATCTGTGATGGCGGGAAGAGAGACCCTGATGATCTCCGCTGACCTCACTATCTGCTGCAGGGTCTTGCGATCCGAGATGGTGCAATTCCCGAACCAGGCAGTGATGCAGCTGCTCAGGATGCTCTCAATACAACCCCTGTAGAATGTGATGAGGATGGGGTGGGGTGGGAGATGGACTTTCCTCAGCCTTTGCAAAAAGTAGAGATGCTGCTGGGCTTTCTTTGCTATGGAGCTGGTGTTGAGGGACCAGGTGAGATTCTCTGTCAGGTGAACATCAAGAAATTTGGTGCTCTTTACGATTTCTACCGAGGAGCTGTCGATGTTCAGCGGGGAGTGGTCGCTCCGTGCCCTCCTGAAGTCAACAACCATCTCTTTTGTTTTGTTCACATGCAGAGACAGGTTGTTGGCTCTGCACCAGTCCGTTAGCCGCTGCACCTCCTCTCTGTAAGTTGATTCGTCGTTCTTGCTGATGAGACCCACCATGGTCGTGTCATCAGTGAACTTGATGTTATGGTTCGAGCTGCGTGTTGCAGCACAGTCGTGGGTCAGCAGAGTGAACAGCAGTGGACTGAGCACACAGCCCTGGGGAGCCCCCGTGCTCAGTGTGATGGTGTTGGAGATGCTGCTCCCGATCCAGACTGACTGAGATCTCCCAGTCAGGAAGTCTAGGATCCAGTTGCAGAGGGAAGTGTTCAGGCCCAGTAGGCTCAGCTTTCCAATAATGCCTCCACAAACTCTTCAGCTACATCTTTCAAAAGCCTGGTGTGTCTTTCATCTGGTCCAGGTGACGAATCTACCTTCAGACCTTCCACCTTCCCAAGCAGCTTCTCCTTAGCAATAGCAACTGCACTCAATTATGCCCCATCACTCTCGAATTTCTGGCATGCTGCTGGTGGCTTCCATAGTGAAGATTGACATGAAATGCTTATTAAGTTTGTCTGCCATTTCTTTGCTCCCCAGTATTTCATCCCCAGCATCATTTTCCAGTGGGCTGCTGTACATTCTTGCCTCTCTTTTGCTCTTTATATATCTGAAATTTTTTACTATCCACTTTTATATCATTGGCGAGCTTGTCTTCATATTTCAGAGTCATACAACACAGCAACAGGCCCTTTGGCCTATGCAGTCCGTGCTGAACTGTTTACTGTCTAGTCCCATTGACCTACACCTGGACCAGAGCCCTCCACACCTCTCCTATCCATGTATTGTACCGATACAAATGCCTCCTAAATGTTGAAATCAAACACACATCCATCACTTCCACTGTCAGTTCGTGCCACGCACTCACCACCCTCTGAGTGAGGAACTTTTTCCTCATGTTCCCCCTAAGCATCTCATCTTTCACCCTTAACCTGTAGAGCTTTCAAACCTCAGTGGAACAAGCTTGTTTGCATTTACCCTATCTATACCCCTCATAATTCTGTGTACCTCTATCCAATCTCCCCTGATCCTCCTACACTCCAGACACTGAAGTTTAACCTTTCCCTATAACACAGGTCTTCAACTCCTGGCAACACCCTCATATTTTTCCTTTGTACTCTTACAATCTTATTGATAATCTTTCCTGTAGGTAGATGATTAGAACTGCACATAATATTCCAGATTAGGCCTCGCCAATGTATTATACAACTTGAACATAATATCCCACACCTGTACTCAATACTTTGATTTATGAAGGCCGAAGCACCAAAAGCTTTCGTTACGGCCCTGTCTCCCTGTGACAGCACTTTCAAGGAGTTATGGATTTGCATTCCCTCTGTTCTACCATACTCATCAGTTTCCCACTGTTCACCGTGTAAGGCCTACCCTGCTCGGTCCTCCGCAAGTGCAGCCCCTCACAATTGTCTGCATTCAATTCCATCTGCCGTTTTTTATTCTATTTTTCCGGCAGGTCCAGAACCCACTGTAGGTTTTGAAAGCCTTTCTCACCGTCCACTACAACTTAAATCTTGGTGTCTT
The DNA here is from genome assembly GCF_030144855.1 of Hypanus sabinus. Taxonomy (NCBI): domain Eukaryota; kingdom Metazoa; phylum Chordata; class Chondrichthyes; order Myliobatiformes; family Dasyatidae; genus Hypanus; species Hypanus sabinus. The sequence goes on from NC_082710.1 coordinate 65,999,675, forward strand.
CTGCAAATTTGCTGATCCAGTTTACCTCATTATCAGCCAGATTGCTGATATAGAGTACAAACAACAGCGGACTCGGCATCATCTCTGTGGCACTCCACGAGTCACAGGCCTCCAGTCACAGGCAGTTATCAGCAACCACTCTCTGGTCTCTCTCACGAATCCTGAATGTCGAGTGACTGAACCTTCTTGACCAACCTCCCATGTGGATCCTTGTCAAAGGTTTTTCCGAAGTCCATGTAGACAGCATCCACTGCCTCTCCTTCATCAACTTTCCTGGTAACTTGCTCCTTCTACATCTTTTCTCTCTTCACTACTTCTTCAGTTGGCTTCTGTTGGATTTTAAAAGCATCCCAGTCCTCTAGCTTCCTACTCATTTTTGCTCTCTCTTTTGTTCTTATGCTGTTTGACTTCTGTGGTAAGCTATGTGTATACCTGTCTGGACACGCCCCCCCTCTGCTGACTGCTCCTGTGGCTCCTCCCACAGACCCCAGTATAAAGGCGATTGGAGGCACTGCTCCTCCCTCAGTCTCCAAGATGTTGTGGTCACGTTTGCAGCTAATAAAAGCCTATCTTTTGCCTCCCGTCTCCGAGAGTTATTGATGGTGCATCAACTTCCCTAGTCAGTCACTATCTACTGAGCCCTCTTCTTACTTTTAGCATATGTAAAAATTGCCTTGGGATTCTCTTCAATCCTGCTTACCAAAGGCATTTCACATCCCCTTTTGACTCTCCCAATCCCTTACCTAGTTCTTTCTGGCCCAATTAACTGATTTCAGCTAAACCTTAAGCATGCTTCTTTTTTCCTTTTTGACTAAATTTAGAGTCCTTGAAAGCGAATCCATAAGTTTTGGGAACATTTCAATGATGGATGCTGCTTTCTGGGAACAATGCTTCATGTAGTTTATCCCTTTAAGTAAGCAAAATCCAATTTTAAATTCCTCGGTGCTATCATTTTGTAGGATCTGTCCTGGGCCCAGCATGTAAGCGCAATTATGAAGAAATCACGGCAGTGCCTCTACTTGCTTAGGAGTTTGCCAAGACTCAGCATGACATCTAATACTTTGACAGGCCTCTAAAGATGTGCAGTGGAGAGTATATTGACTGGCGCATCACAGCCTGGTATGGGAAGCACGAAGCACTAATGCCCTTGAACAGAAAGTCCTACAAAAAGTTGTGGAAACAGCCCAGTTCATCATGGGTAAAGCTCTCCCTACTATTGAGCAAATCTACACAAAGTGTTGCTGAGGGAAAGCAACATCCACATCAGGGACCCCCACAACCCAGGTCATGCTCTCTTTTCACTGCTGCCATCAGGAATAAAGTACAGGAGGCTCAGGACTCACACCACCAGGTTCAGAAACAGCTATTGCCCCTCAACCACCAGGCTGTTGAACCAGAGGGAATAACTTTACTCCACTGGCCCCATCATTGAAATGTTCCCACAATCTATGGACTCACTTTCAAAGACTCATGTCATCTCATGTTTTCAATATTTGTTACTTATTTATTCATTATTATTATTTTTTTCTTTTTGTATTTGCACAGTTTATTGTTCTTTTTCTGCACTCGGGTGGAATGCCCAAATTGGTGTGATCTTTCATTGATTCTATTATAGTTATTATTCTATTGTGGATTTATTGAGTACTGTTTACCCACAAAAATGAATCTTAGGGTTGTATATGGTGACATATAGGTACTTGGATAATAAATTTACTTTGAACTTTGAACAGAAGGAGAACAGTAGGAATAAAAGTGAGATTCTGCAGGTGCTGGAAATCTTGAGTTCTGATGAAGAGTTTCAGCCCGAAGTGTTGGCAGATCATTTCCTTCCATAGATGCTGCCTGACCTGCTGAATTCCACCAGCATTTTGAGTGTGTTGCAGCAGGAATAGGCACGTCATTTTTGAGTCAGACGGTTGTGAGCACTGGGTTCTCTCAGGGATTGGTGCCAGGGTCCTATAACAATGATTCAACTGAGGAGAACAAATGTAGTAAAACTGGTCAGTGATGATACAAAGATAGGGATTATGTTCTGTAAGGTGCATGTAATGAACCTTTGGGATAAGAATGGATTAAGGAGACAAATAAATGATGAATGGCGCATAATGTAAAAATATGAGTTATCCAGTTTGGTGGAAAAATGAGAATGATGGAATATTTGTTTAAATGGTGAGGAACTATAAGATATTGATGTTCAGAGGGATGCAAGTGTCCTTGCGAAGGATGAAATATGTCTTGCTTCAATCATATTGGCCACAGATGAACCACTGTGCTCAGATCTGGTCGACCTTGCTAAAATAGACGATGTACAGAAAAGTGTCATGAAGGTCCTAGATAATAGCAGGCAGGAGAGTCAGGACAAGTCACCGATCCTGTTGGATCGACAAGCTCCATCTATCGATATTAATAAAACTTCTGGAAGTGATTGGTCTGATGGATGTGGATGGATCCTGACCTGTTGCAATATGCTTTTAGACTGCAGCATGTCATAATCCATGGGAAAGGTCACCAGCACTCTCATCTACAAGCAGATGGAGAGAGTCTTGCCCTCATCAACTGCAGATCTATATCATTGTCAACTGGACTACATGATCCTATCCAAGGTCAAAGGCTGAAAAAAAATCAATGATCAGCAAATGAGATTCAAGGATCCAGTCTGTTCTTGGACAAATTCTATGCTGTAACGGCCGGAAATTTTCAGACAGCCTACTACTTTTCAGGGATAGTAATGGCTATGTGATGGGCAATGGGCGAATACTTAGTTGGTGAACTTTGACCAGGGGAATGCCTTTGAAAGAATATCATATACGTATGTGATGGATTTCTCCAAGATGGGCTTTAGCGAACCTTCAGGAACTGGATTCAACTGCTTTGTAAAGAGTAGTGCAGTGCAAATCAATAGGTGGGAGACAGTTTCCTGTGATATGTTTGACCTGCTTTAGGAGATCCCAGTTTACTTTAGGAAGAGTGAGACCATACTTTTTGGCAAGTGACCTGAGTGATTTCTATTGCCTTCACCATCAAATCTGACCACTTAGAGGTGTTGGGATTCTGATTTGAAGGCTCTGAGTAGTGAGGTAAAAATTGGGAGCATGGGAGCAGTGCTCCTTCTCAGTGGCAGGCAAGAACCTGGTCATCAGGTGCAGGCAAATGGCATTTTGTTTGTGAGCTTTGTGTTAGCAAAGCAGGTCTGGAAATTCTGCTTGTCTTGAGCAGCTGCATAAGAAGGGACCATCTGGTCTATGACATTTTTTCCAGGGTGACACACTGAAACAGAAACAGAGCATTGCTGGAAGATCAACAAGATAGTTAAAGATGCATTTTGGTCTGTCTGAAACTCGTTGGTCTTCCCCAAGGGAATGTTTCCACCTGGCTCATTCAGGCTGCACGAGTTCATGCTAAGGGACGTACTGCAGCTCAGTACAGCCAATAGAAAGGCTCCGTGGAAGAACTTTGTGCCACCACTGGACATTGAGGGGCTGCACCTATATAACATCCCCTCAGACACTTGATGAATTTATTACTTAAAGAGAGCACATGGGTGGAATTAATTATAAACTAATTACCACGTACATCTCATTTTGCATCTGGGTTACCTGATTAAAAGACTTCCATATTTTCAACAGCAGATAACTCAATCCTCTATTAATAAAGTTAATGTATTAGCTGGTATTGATATAACATCATGTGGACTGATACAGTACTGAGGCCACACTAAGCAGACTGCAGGCTCAGAATGCATCTTTAAACTGTTGGCATCAGATATATCAGACAGAAGCGTCACTGGACTACTTTTCTCCTCCAGAGATATCTCTGAACACACTGAATATATTAAAGCAGTTTTGCTGTGTTGTGCCACGCAAACTTCAGGGGAGTAATCTTGGCAAGCTCTATAACTCTGAATGGATAGTCATCCAGTGTTAATGAGGGGGCAAGTAAATGTTACTGCACTATAGAGTTTCATGTATTAACTGGTCTTACATACCGTATATACCAAGCTAACAAGTTCCAGTTCACCTTATTCAATGTGAAACTGAATTCAATCAAACTTGTAAATTTATAATTTCTACAAATATCCTCAGCAAATCTGGTGAGTTCTTACACTTCCAACAGGCCTATTGGCTGCACAGAAACCTGGATTCCTTATTGTTGGTAAACTCAAGGTTGAGATACAAGCTGATGCAGGAAAAATGGGCTGAAAAATGGCAAATGGAATTCAATATTATTATTAAAGTTATTATTGTAATTTTTAGTTTTGATTATTATGCAATGCACTGCTGCCACAAAACAGCAAATGTGCCAATGATGTTAAACCTGATTGTGATTCGAATGTAGCTCTGGGACTCTCTCCTGCCTTTGCTGTCTTGTGTTCTCGTTAGAATCAGGTTTAATATCACTGGCATATGTGGTAAAATTTGTTGTTTCATTGCAACATATAATAATAAAAACTATAAATTACAGTGAGAAATATATATATATAATGCCCTGTCATGCTGTAGGTATTTCGTTTAGCAGCTCTGTTCTGCTTTCAGCCTGTTTGGGTTATTGTTGAACATAAAGGATGACGTGGAATGTGTGCCATCCAGTTAGAGGGAGGTTTTCTTGGTGAAGGACACTGAGGTTGGGCTTGAGGATTTTTCTGTTCACGAGGAGATGAAGAGAGAAGACATTGGGGAGAACCGGTCGTAGCGTACGATCCGGTGGGAGATGGATTGTGAGCGACGTTCGGAACATGGTGTGAGCTTTCACGTTGACCGAGGGCCCAGAGCGTCAGTGACAGAGAAGTTCAAGATGAACTCCAACTTGTGCACATTTGACTGTTTAATTAGAATGGGTCCCTTTTCTTTTTGTTATTCTTTACTAACCCTTCAGTTAAGGTTCATAATTATAGTTCCTTTAATTATATGCAGTGTCTGTTATCTTGTGGCGTTAACAGGGTGGCGAATTACACAGCAACTACACAATCTGAGGATTGAGCGTGCCTCAACTCATGAGTTTGGTGGGGACGGAGGTTGTCTTCCCTAGACTTACACAGCCGAGGAAACCGGGGTGTTTCATACATATAATTAAAATATATATTAACTTAAATAAGTAATACAAGAAGAGAAGAGAAAAAAGTAGTGAGGTAGTATTCAATGGTTCAATGTCCATTCAGAAATCTGGTGGCAGAGGGGAAGAGGCTATTCTTGAAACATTGGATGTGTGTCTTCAGGCTCCTGTACCTCTTCCCTGATGGTAGCAATGAGAAGTGCACAGGTCCTGGGTGGTGGGGGTCCTTAATGATGGATGGCCTTTGAGACATCCCTCCTCGAAGATGTCGCGGATGCTGGAGAGGCTCATGATGGGACTGACTGAGTTTACAACTCTCTGCAGCTTATTTCGATCCTGTGTAGATCAAATCACCGCCCCTCCCCCATCACACCAGACGGTGTGCAGCCAATTAGAACGCTCTCCCTGGTACTTCTGTAGAAATTTGCAAGCGTCTTTGTTGACATACCAAATCTCCTCAAACTCCTCAAAGTTGCTCACTATCTCCACTTCTGATCCCTCTATGAGGACTAGTTTATGTTCCCTCATCTTGCCCTTTCTGAAGTCCACAGTTAATTCTTTGGTCTTACTGATCACAAGATCTCAAGATCACAGTACAAAGGAGAAGAAGTAGGCCATTTGGCCCATCAAGTCTGCTCCGCCACTCCACCATGACCTAAACTGTTCTCCCATCTAGTTCCAATTTCCGGCTTTTTCCCCATATCCCTTGATACCCTGACTAATTAGATACCAATTAGATTCCAATTAGATACTGATGTTGAGTTTATGGTTGTGACGGAGACACCACTCAACTATGTGACATATCTTGCTCCTGTACACCTCGACACCATTTGAAATTCAGCCAACAATAGTTAGACTTCAGCAAATTTATCAATGGCATTCAAGCTATGCCTAGCCTCACAATCACGGGTGTAGAGAGAGTAGAGCAATGGGCTAAGCACATATCCGTGAAGTGTGCCAGTGTTGATTATCAGTGAGTTGGAGATGTTGTTTCCAATCCACACAGGTTAGGAAGTCGAGGATCCTGTTGCAGAGGGAGGTACAGAAGACTGGGTTTTGGAGCCTTTTGATCAGAATTGTAGGAATGGTTGTGTTAAACACTGAGCTGCAGTCAATAAGCAGCAGCCTGACACACTGTCAGTACTACTATTGTTCAGTTGACCCAAGGCTGCGTGAAAAGCCAATAAGATCGCATGAACTGTAGACCTTTTGTGGTGATAGGCAAATTGCAGCAGGTCCAGATCCTTGCTTAGGCAGGAGTTGATTCTAGCCAAAATCAACCTTTCAAACCACTTCATCACTGTGAGTGCTACTGGACGATAGTTGTTAAGGCAGCTCACCCTGCTCTCTAGGGCACTGGTATAGTTTTTGCCCCTGTGAAGCAGGTGGAAACTTCTGACTGTAACAATCTCTCATTTACATTCTGTCTGTGAATTTCCTGAGGACTTCTGTGGATGGAATATAATTGCTGCCTTGTAGCTATTGTTCACTTCTCAAGAATACATTTTGAAGTAATGGGTGTGATGACACTGAATTCAGCATTGTCAATTACACAGAGATAAAGGTTTAAACAATAGAAGCACTTAAGTGATTTTAGAAGATCTTGAAGATATATTGTCATGATGGTTAAGTTACCAGTTGGCAAAAATCTTCCCGTAAGGGTCTCAGCCCAAAACATCAACTGTTTATTCCCCTCCATAGTTGCTGAGATCCTCTAGCATTCTGTGTGCATTGCTCTTTCTAATATCTATTCATTTTTCCCATAAATTATGTAATTATCTTTGGCTTGGTCATTCCTTTTGTAAAGTATTCTATCCTCTGATAATCTCAGTTTTGACACGAGACTAGCAGTCCTAATGACATTGGTCTCCGTTGAATGTATGCGGTAATCTGTGGGGTCTACCAAAACAAGTGAATATAAAATCAACTGTATTATTCCAATAAAGAACAACTGGGCCACTGACATATTTTAGACAAAGTTAGGTCTCTCTAAGGCAGAAGCAATTTCTTTTGTTCAGTCTCATGGTACAAGTGAGGCACTGGAGAACGAGACTTTGTTTAAATAGCATATAAACTAGTTGGTTTAACTTACCAGCCGGTCAGTGGGAGACCTTTGCTCAGTTCAGAGCATCTGGCCTTGGGGGTACTTTGCAGATGGCGGTAGAAGGTGGCGGGCTTTCTGTGACGTTGCAGGACTGTGAGCCATGTTTTCCAAACCTATTGAGTCTGGAGAGAAAGCTTGTGAGAAGAATGGATAGTTTAATGATCACATCTGCCGGTTATGGATAAACAACTGGTTGCGTGTACTTCTGACTACCGTTGAGCACATGAGGTCCAGAAGCAATTATGATTTAATAACTTACTTACCACTGCCTTCCACCAGTCATCATGCACACAACATTCAAACCCTCACGCCACAACGTTTATCACATCGTGATCACACTTTGCGCCAATCTCAGCTCGCTCACGTTACACACCTTGTGCCCTTTGCCAGATGTACCCATGTTTGGACTAAGTATTCTTGGTGGAACTCAAATTAAGCATTGATTATCAGGTCATTGGGAAGTAAATGGCTCATGTTAGAACTGTCAACGTGTCAATAAGTTGACAATGTAGATTGTTTGGGAGCATGGAAGGATAATTGTTTTGCTGATCAGTCAATAGGAGGAGAGGGAATATGACTTTAAAACCAGAATCTGGGCGTTTTTTGAAGAATAATTTCCCAAGGCTGGTAAACAGACATTAGCACCTGTGTTCAAATAACCATTCAACTTCATCAAGCTGCTTTTGCAAACAAAGCACATTGATTTATGTTTTGCTTGCAGTCTTGTACACCAACACTGTTAAAAAGTGTGTATCATTTATAAAATACAGTTACTGGTCTGGGCTACTCCAGTGACCTTCTAAACCTTGTGAACTCTGCTGCCAAGAAAAGAAAGATATAGCCTTCCTATACCCATAGGAAAGCATCACCTGCGAGTTACACATATCCTGACTTGGAAATGTATCGCCATTTCCTCTGTTACTGATTGTGTAACGAGCTCACTGGGCCTCAGTGTTGCCACTGAGATTTTTAGAACACCTGAACCGGTTAATTGTTGTTTAACGAGAGCCATCAATTGTTCAGAGTTCTTGTGTTTTTCTCGAGTGACTTGCTCTTTGTAATGAGGTTTCCTGGTGTTTGCTATGTAAACTTTGATAGGCTTGGGGATTTTGTGTTATTTGTATTATTTAAGTGGACGCCCGATTAGTACTAATCACGGGGTCCTAGTTTTGAGAATGTTGTGTTTCGCAGTGTTGCTCAGCCAAGCCACCAATGTTCCCTTGGATTTCTTGTTCAACTCTGGTCACTGCCTTTACATCAGAGTCTGCCTTTCCTCCGCACGTGTGTTCTGACATTGACAGTGCACATCATGACAGCTTGCCTGATCACCATGACTACAAGACAGACAGACATACTTTATTGATCCGGAGGGAAATTGGGTTTCGTTACAGTCGCACCAACCAAAAATAGTGTAGAAATATAGCAATATAAACCCACAAATAATTAAATAATAAGAAGAAAATTATGCCAAGTGGAAATTAGTCCAGGACCAGCCTATTGGCTCAGGGTGTCTGACACTCCGAGGGAGGAGTTGTAAAGTTTGATGGCTACAGGCAGGAATGACTTCCTATGACATTCAGTATTGCATCTCGGTGGAATGAGTCTCTGGCTGAATGTACTCCCCTACCTAACCAGTCTATTATGGAGTGGATGGGAGACATTGTCTAAGATGGCATGCAACGTGGACAGCATCCTCTTTTCAGACACCACCGTCAGAGAGTCCAGTTCCACCCCCGCAACATCACTGGCCTTATGAATGAGTTTGTTGATTCTGTTTGTGTCTGCTACCCTCAGCCTGCTGCCCCAGCACACAACAGCAAACATGATAGCACTGGCCACCACAGACTCATAGAACATCCTCAGCATCGTCCGGCAGAAGTTAAAGGACCTCGGTCTCCTCAGGAAGAGCCATTAGAGACAGCTAATAAGTGCTGGTTTTGGTCAGAACCAGGCGAGGACCATTCAGCTTTTCAAGTTGCCTAGCTAGAACAGAAGTAGACTATTCAACCCCTTTTTGTTTATCTGCCCTTGATACGCTGACTTAACAAAGTCCATCAATCTCAGTCTTGTAATATTCAAATGACCCAGCCCCCACAACATTTTGGACAAGGGTCACCTGCTTCTCTAAAATCATATGAAAATGTGCATCCTGGTCTACAATTGGAAAATTAAAAAAAATGTTAAGAGGGTCCTGGCTCATTATTATCATCAAAGTACTGAACAAATCTCATTATGGGAAAGATGTGGAAGCTTTAGAGATGGAGCAGAACAGATTTACCAGGATGTTGCCTGCGTTAGAGAACATGACATGAGGAAAGGTGAAGCAAGCTAGGGCTTTTCTCTTTGGAGTGGAGGAGGATGAGAGACAACTTGATAGAGATGTATCTGATGGTGAGTGGTGTCTTTGTTCCCTGTTGGCAATGATCATTTTGAGAGGATTTACATTTAAGGTGATTGGAGGAAAGTATGGGGGGGGGGGGGGGTGGATTGTCAGAGTAGGTATTTTGCACAGAGTATGTTACGTGCATGGGACGCATTGTCAGGGGTGGTGGTAGAGACAGATACATTAGGGACCTTTCACTTAGATAGGTATGTAGATGATGGAAAAATGGAGGGCTAGCTTGATCATTGAGTAGATTAGAAGGTCAGTACAAAATCGTTGGGTGAGGGTCCTGTACTGTTCTATGTTCTGTGTTCTAAATCTCTTGACAGTAATTAGGAATTGCACCAAGAGCAGTGCCGACTTTTAATATCCTACTACTGCAATATTGATGAAGATCCAGCTGAAAGTAATTACTGAAAGTTGTCCAATTTTTAGAACTTATAAAAAATGTTAAGGTGCTTTTTCAGCGAATACCCAATAGAGAAAAATTGGTGGTGAATTTGTTTTGACAAGAATATCCTGCTTGCTCATTATTGTGGTCTGAAATGTAGATAATATAAATTATTGTTCATTATCTTTTACACCATAATGGTACAAAAAGCTTTGGCATACTTTCCTTCAAATGCTTTTAGTTGAAAAAGGGAAATGGGATAAAGTAGGAAATGGTAATATTAATGATAAACAATCGCGGCAGTGAAAGAGACGTATTTCAGTAAGATTGATCAGGTAATGGAATTATTGTCTATCTACGCTGCACTTTCTTTGTAACTTAACATTTTATTCTGCAATCTGTAATTACTTCCCCTTGCATTACCTCAGTGCACTGTTGATGAAATGATCTGTGTCGATGGTACGCTAAACAAAGCTTTTTTACTGTATCTCAGTATACACGACAATAACACACCAATTTAGTTTACTATTGGTAGTGTTCAAGAACAGAACACTGTAGGGTTTTAACCACTGTTATGGTTAGGATGGGTAATGAAGGCTGGCATTGGTGGAATTATGTTAACAGGTAAGAAGAAAGCTTTAAGCAAAACGGATGTGATCACAGTAAGAGGTTTAGATCTTGTTGATTTGGCAGAGTGGGACAGTAATAAAAGTAATGATTTTCAAGAATGCTTTCAGGAATCTTTTTTGATACAATCTCCTCTAAGTGTGTTTGTTTTTTGCCAGTGTGAATTGGATGCCAAGGCATTCAATAGGTGGGCAGTATCCTTTGTCAATGAGTAGCTAAGGGACATCACAGTTGGTCAGTTGGATGTAACTGAGGACTGCAGCCCAGGATAAACCAGATTTTTGGGCATGCTTGTCTCCCTTCCGTCAGAATGTTGGAAATGGGTCTGTTCACTGATAAATGCAGATTTCAGCTCCATTTGCTCCTCAGATCAAAGTTCAAAGTAAATTTATTATCAAAGTACATATATGTCACCCAGCATATACAACCTTGAGATTAATTTTCCTGTGGGCATACACAGCAAATCCATAGAATAGTAACTAGAACAGGATCAGTGAATGACAGGATCAACTTGGGCATTCAACCAGTGTGCAAAAGACACAAACTATGCAAATACAAAAAGAAAGAAAGAAATAATAATAAATAAATAAACAATAAATAAAGAGAACATGAGATGAAGCGTTCTTGGAAGTGAGTTCATAGCTTGTGGGAACAGATCAGTGATGAGGCAAGTGAAGTTTGGTGAAGTTTCCCTCTCTGGTTTAGAAGCCTGATGGTTATTGAACCTTGTGATGTGAGTCCTGAGGCTCCTGTACCTTTTTCCTAATGGCAGCAGTAAGAAGAGAGCATGACCTGGGTGGTGGGGGGTCCCTGATGATGGATGCTGCTGTCCTGTGACAACAATCCATGCGGATATGCTCAATGGCGTGGAGGTCTTTCATGCAAAAGGTAGTTCATGCCTGCAGGATCTGGACAACAAGACCAGGTGGATAAGTAACAGGTTAAAGTCACATTATACACTGTCATGCAATGAACAGCTCAACAAGACTTTAATCATCTTGCCAAAACTGTTTTTCAGTCAATGTAGGAGAGATTGGGGAAGGAATGACAATGACAATGTATTCCTCCAGCTTTTCCATGAATTGTCTTTGAGAGACCAAATATAAAACCTACGGACTAATTAATCAGTTGAAAAACTACTGGGAGAATTAATGCCACAATAGCATAGTCGTAATTAAATCTTGCTGATAATTTATCTTCCTTACTGTGAAAGTATTTGCACATGTTGAATAGCTGGTTTAATTACATTTCCATTGTAGGTTAGAAGGTTATATGCTTTGTTCGCTCAAGTTGATCATCTTGAAAGATTTGCATCAGTTTGCAGCCTAGTTTCCTCGTAGTCTGTGGAATATCCTGCTCAGTGACTATTGATTGGCACAGAGGAAAGAACACACCACACTTCAAATAAAACATAGCACACTCTCTTTGATATAGTTGAATTTTGTTTTGTTTAAACTCTGGCAGCCTGAAGTTGGTAGACTGGAGGAATTTGACATGAAATTGGACAATCCGTTCTTATACAGTATAAGGTGCTGACTCATGGGGAGGTAGACACATCAGGGAATGAAAACAGGGTTAAATCCAAGTAGTTTGGTTTTTTCCGGTGACGTCATCGTCGAGAATGGCAGCTTAAGACAATAGACAATAGGTGCAGAAGTAGACCATTCGGCCCTTCGAGCCTGCACTGCCATTCTGAGATCATGGCTGATCAACTACTATCAATACCCTGTTCCTGCCTTGTCCCCATATCCCTTGATTCCCCTATCCATAAGATACCTATCTAGCTCCTTCTTGAAAGCATCCAGAGAATTGGCCTCCACTGCCTTCCAAGGCAGTGCATTCCAGACACCCACAACTCTCTGGGAGAAGAAGTTTTTCCTTAACTCTATCCTAAATGACCTACCCCTTATTCTCAAACCATGCTCTCTGGTACTGGACTCTCCCAGCATCTGGAGCATATTTCCTGCCTCTATCTTGTCCAATCCCTTAATAATCTTATATGTTGCAATCAGATCCCCTCTCAATCTCCTTAATTCCAGCATGTACAAGCCCAGTCTCTCTAACCTCTCTGCGTAAGCCAGTCCTGACATCCCAGGAATTAACCTCGAGAATCTACGCTGCACTTCCTCTACAGCCAGGATGTCCTTCCTTAACCCTGGAGACCAAAACTGTACACAATACTCCAGGTGTGGTCTCACCAGGGCCCTGAGCAAATGCAAAAAGATTTCCTTGCTCTTGTACTCAATTCCTTTTGTAATAAAGGCCAACATTCCATTAGCCTTCTTCACTGCCTGCTGCACTTGCTCATTCACCTTCAGTGACTGATGAACAAGTACTCCTAGATCTCTTTGTATTTCTCCCATACCTAACTCTACACCATTCAGATAATAATCTGCCTTCCTGTTCTTACTCCCAAAGTGGATAAACTCACACTTATTTACATTAAACGTCATCTGCCAAGTATCTGCCCACTCACTCAGCCTATCCAAGTCACCCTGAATTCTCCTAACATCCTCATCACATGTCACACTGCCACCCAGCTTAGTATCATCAGCAAACTTGCTGATGTTATTCTCAATGCCTTCATCTAAATCGTTGATGTAAATTGTAAACAGCTGTAGTCCTAATACCAAGCCCTGTGGCACCCCACTAGTCACCACCTGCCATTCCGAGAAACACCCATTCACCGTTACCCTTTGCTTTCTATCTGCCAACCAGTTTTCTATCCATGTCAATGTCTTCCCCCGATGCCCTGAGCTCTGATTTTACTCACCAATCTCCTATGTGGGACCTTATCAAATGCCTTCTGAAAATCGAGGTACACTACATCCATTGGATCTCCCCCGTCTAACTTCCTGGTTACATCCTTGAAAAACTCCAACAGATTAGTCAAGCATGATTTACCCTTGGTAAGTCCATGCTGGCTCGGCCCAATCCTATCACTGCTATCTAGATATGCTACTATTTCATCTTTAATAATGGACTCTAGCTTAAGTCACTAGCTCCTCCGGAAAAACGTGTATTAAGCCCTGTTAACCTGTCAAATACAATACTTTTTGAAAAATATTTGAACTGAAAAGAGGGGCAAGAATGGGGAGAAGAAATGGAAATTAAAAAAGCGACTCTGTGCAGCGAGCGGCTGTCCAACCCTACCGTGTGCGAGCGAGGTGGCTGCTGGGCCTCGTTCAGGCGAAGCGGTGAATATCTTTGAAATCCTGAAAGAGATAAGGGAGTTCCGGAAAGAAATAGAGCAGCAGCTCCATGATATTAAGGCAAAAAATAGCGGTGGCAGAGACTCGAATTGGGAAGGTGGAAGATCGCATTCAAAATGTGGAGCGGATACTGAGTAAGACAATAAAAATCATACATCACCAGGAAGGTAAACTGCTTGACATGGAGGGAAGATCATGGCGGAAAAATATCAGAATCTACAATGTTCCCGAAGGAGCGGAGGGCTCGTCTATGATGGAGTTTGTCGGAAAGTTACTGCGGGACGCGCTGGATCTTCCCCTGGCTATGGAGCTGGAAGTTGAAAGAGCCCAACGCGCGTTTGCCCCAAAACCTACCCAGGGTAGAAAGCCACGCTCAATAATAATTAAATTCCTTCGGTACAGCATCAAAGTGGAGATTCTACGAAGGGCCTGGGGTAAGAAGAGAGTGTTTTTAGAGGATAAATGAATATATTTCGACCAAGGTTACCCCCCCCCCCCCGCGGTCCTACAGAAATGCAAAGAATACTCTGCAGTAAAGCGAGTACTAAAGCAAAATAAGATTAGATTTCAAACTCCGTACCCTGCTAAACTTCGAGTGTTTTATGACAATGGGACGCGGTTGTACCAGACAGTGGAAGAGGCGACTACAGACATGAAGGCCAGAGGGTTGCCTGTTAGCATCACCAAAATGAGGGAAAGCCTGACGGAGGAATTACCCCGCTCCACTTGGAAAGTTATGCGAGAATCGTGAAGGCAGGAGACGAGAGGAGGCCGAGAGAAATATATCAGGAAGAGACCGGGAGTTTCCCAAAGACAGTCCTCACCCCCTTCAGAAGAGCCATAAGGTTTGGCTAACTTTAAAAATGTTGAGAAGCTAAACAGAAGCAAAAGTACACGGTGATATACCTATCTCGAGAAATATTTATTATAATGTGGATTTTATATTACTTAGTTGTTATTCTTTATTCGCTCACTTACTCCTTTTCCCCACCAAAATGAGAATATATATATGTGTGCATATATGTGTATGTGTGTAATGTGTGTGTATATATGTGTGTGTATGTATATATATGTGTATATATGTGCGCATATGTATATATATATATATTTGTGTGTGTGTATATATATAGGAGTACACAGGGAAATCTTTTCTGTGTAATGGATTTGTTCACTGATATTTATGAATACTGCAATGGGGGCCCTCAACTCACAAGTAGGAGGGTTTATCCCTCATAGCTAGACATTTCCTCTAGCTCAATGCAAGGTCATCTACTAGAGACCTCAGCCTTGGAATCACACGTGTTTCCATTTTTATTATCATTTGCGTTTCTTGGTTCTTATTTGTTCAGGGAGTAGATCGATTAAGTTTTATTCTAATTTCATTGATACATTGACAGATAAATACAGATGGCTAAGGACAAGGTAAAATTCATTTCTTTTAATGTAAATGGGCTATTAAATCCAAACAAACGTAAGAGAATTTTATCCAAAATGAAAAAAGAACAAGTCCATGTAGTATATTTACAGAAAACTCATTTAAGTGATAATGAGCATAGAAAACTAAAGAGAATGGGCTTCACAAATCTGTTTTTCTCCTCATATAAATCAGGACATAGGAGAAGAGTTGCTATTCTTATCTCAAGTAAGCTAAATTTTGAAAAAGTATTTGAAATGGGAGATAAGGAGGGCAGATATATTTGGTAAGGGGGAATATAGATGGAAATTCAGTTACTCTATTGAATATATATGCACCCCCGGGAAGTGATATTGGTTTCTTTCAGAAAATTACTGATATTATGGTAATGGAAACAGAAGGACTCCTGATACGTGGGGGAGACTTAAATTTACAATTACAACCAGACTTAGACTCTTCCAATAGAAAAACGTATGAAACAAAATCTTTACATGAGAAAGTTAATACACTTTTTGAGGATGTTGGTTTAGCTGATATATGGAGGGACCTTTTCCCTGACAGAAGGGATTACACTCATTATTCTGCTCCACGTTCTGTATATACAAGAATAGACTATTTCATAACATTTGGAAAAGACAAAGACAAAAAAAACCTGTGGAATTGGGACAATAGATGTAAGTGACCAGGCACCTATATATTTATCTGTTGATTTTGACCTACAACCAAAGAATACTATTTGGAAACTAAATTCAAGTCTACTCAATGATCCGTACTTTAAGGAACAAAATAAAAAAGAAATTGGTCTCTACTTAGAATTTAATGATAATGGAGAGGTTTCACCTCCCATTTTATGGGATACTCTGAAGGCGGTCTTAAGAGGGAAAATTATAGTGATATCTTCATATAAGAAAAAAATAAGGAATAAAACATTAGAGGAATTACAAAATAGGCTAAAGGAACTAGAGAAAAACACAAATAGAATTTGGCACAAGATACATCAGGGGAAATTAAAAGAATTAGGAATGAAATAAATAATTTCGCTACACAAGAAATCAAGAAAAACTTAATATTTCTGAAACAGAGACATTATGAAAGTGGTTCAAAATCTATGAAAATACTGGCATGAAAACTGAAAAAAAAATAGCAGAAAATACAATTCATAGAATTAGGGACCCAAGAATGAAAATGATAAAAAAATAAGCTAAGTGAAATTCAAGAAGCTTTTGAAGTGTTTTACAAAACTCTATATTCCAAAGTTCCAGGAGGAAGCATAACCCAAATTGACACCTTCTTGAATTCTCTAGAGTTACCCACTTTAAGCAAAGAACAAAATAGAAGGATGACTGCTGACGTAACTGAAGTTGAACGAAAAGCTGCAATTAGTAGGCTTAAATTAAGCAAGTCACAAGGATCAGATGGGTAAACGGCAGAGTGGTACAAAGAATTTAAAAATGAGTTAATTCCTGTTTTACTCTCCACACTGAACTGGGCTCTAAAAAAGGCACAAATGCCACCCAGTTGGAAGGAAGTGATAATCTCAGCTTTCTTAATGTAGTTTATAGGTTATTTACCTCCATCATAGCCAAACAATTAGAGGAGTTTCTACCCATACTGATATGTAACATAAAACACAGAATAGTACAACACATTACAGGCCCTTCGGCCCACAATGTTATGCCGACCCTCAAATCCTGCCTCCCATAAAACCTCCCACCTTAAATTCCTCCATATACCTGTCTAGTAGTCTCTTAAATTTCACTAGTGTATCTGCCTCCACCACTGACTCATTCCACGCATCAACCACTCTGAGTGAAAAACCTTCCTCTAATATCCCCCTTGAACTTCCCTCCCCTTACCTTAAAGCCATGTCCTCTTGTACTGAGCAGTGGTGTCCTGGGGAAGAGGCACTGGTCGTCCACTCTGTCTATTCCTCTTAATATCTTGTACACCTCTATCATGTCTCCTCTCATCCTCCTTCTCTCCAAAGAGTAAAGCCCTAGCTCCCTTAATCTCTGATCATAATCCATACTCTCTAAACCAGGCAGCATCCTGGCAAATCTCCTCTGTACCCTTTCCAATGCTTCCACATCCTTCCTATAGTGAGGCGACCAGAACTGGACACAGTACTCCAAGTGTGGCCTGACTAGAGTTTTATAGAGCTGCATCATTACATTGCATCTCTTAAATTCCATCCCTCGACTTATGAAAGTTAACACCCCATAAGCTTTCTTAACTACCCTATCTACCTATGAGGCAACTTTCAGGGATCTGTGGACATGTACCTCCAGATCCCTCTGTTCCTCCACGCTACCAAGTATCCTACCATTTACTTTGTACTCTGCCTTGGAGTTTGTCCTTCCAAAGTGTACCACCTCACTTTTCTCTGGGTTGAACTCCATTTGCCACTTTTCAGCCCACTTCTGCAACCTATCAATGTCTCTCTGCAATCTTCGACAATCCTCTACACTATCTACAACACCACCAACCTTTGTGTCGTCTGCAAACTTGCAGACTTGTAACGATCAGACAGGCTTTATACGACAACGCCAGACACAAGACAATATACGAAGGACACTTCACATTATGGATCATATACAAAAAAATTAAATCGAAGCAATAGGAATAAGCGTGGATGCTGAAAAAACATTTGATTTGGTTAATTGGAATTTTCTTTACAGAGTTTTACATAGATTTGGTTTCCAAGACACAATTATTAAAACTATACAGACACTATATGACAACCCTACTGCTAGGATTAAAATCAATGGATATTTATCAAATAGTCTTACCCTAGAAAGAGGCATGAGACAGGGTTGTGCATGGTCACCACTACTCTTCACGTTATATCTGGAACCATTAGCTCAATGCATCAGACAAAATGAAGATATCAGGGGAATTACTATTAAAGGGACAGAGCATAAATTGGCTTGTTATGCGGATGACATTTTGATCTATCTAGGGCAACCAACATACTCTTTACCTAAATTGATGCAATCCTTTGAACAATATGGTCAATTATCAGGATACAAGATCAACATAGATAAAACCCAATTACTTTAATATTACTATAGCCCACCAAGAGAAATTGAAAGTCGATACCCCTGGGCATGGCACACAGTCTTTCAGATATTTGGGCATCATTATGCCAAAAGATTTGGCAAAATTATCAGAATGTAATTATCAGGCTTTATATAACAAAATTATGGAAGATGTGGCAAGATGGAACTCGATTCCTTTTTTCAGTCTCAGTTCAAGGACTGAGTCTATTAAAATGAATATACTGCCCAGACTGTTATATCTCTTTCAGACCCTACCAATAGAGATTAATCAAAATCAATTCAATGAATGGAACAAGATGCTATCAAGGTATATTTGGCAGGGTAAAAGGCCGAGAGTTCATCTCAAAACTTTGCAATTAGCAAAGGAAAAGTGGGGACGAGGCCTACCTTCTCTTAGAGATTATTATTTTGCAGCACATTTGAGAGATGTGATATGTTGGTGTAGCCCATCATATGACGCTCAGTGGAAAAACATTGAGGAGCGGGTACTTCCCATCCCCATACATGCAAATTTGGCTGATAACAACCTGCAAAGGTACATAAATACCATTGATAACCCATGACTCTTAAAATATGGAAAACTACTATAAAAGAATATAAGAAATACTGCTGGTACTATAGTCTGGGCTACTTTTAAAGCATATATTCATGAAGAAATTATCTCTTACTCTACCTATATAAAGAAAAAAGCTGACAAAGAAAGGTCTGACCTAGCAGCAATATTAAAAGATCTTGATCGAAAATATGCCCTATCTCCAGATCCAAGTATATATAATAAGCGTATTGAAATCCAATCCAAGTATAATCTTCTGCTGACTTACCTAATTGAATGACAGCTGTTGAGAGATAAAACTCAATTTTACATTCACGGGGATAGAACTGGTAGTTTATTAGCCAATCGCTTAATATCTTTTACAGTTAATCGTCAAATCACAGAAATTTTTAAAGATAATGGTATTAAGATATCCGATCATTCTGAAATTAACAATGTATTTAAATACTTTTACCTTAAATTGTATCAGTCTGACTCTTCTTCAGATGATACATATATGAATGCTTTTTTCAGTAATATCAACATTCCTACATTGTCTGCTGATAGTCTAACACAGTTAGATCAGCCTATTTCCAATGAAGAAGTGGCTGAGGCTATACATGCTTTACATTCTGGTAAGACCCCAGGACCTGATGGCTTTCCTGGGGAGTTTTACAAAACTTTCACTACGTTACTTACACCTTATTTATCCTCTGTTTTATCAGAGTCCTTTAAATCAGGTAAACTCCCTCAATCTTTTTATGAAGCTTTTATTTCTCTTATTCTTAAAAAAAAATAAAAATCCAGCTAAATGTTCTTCATACAGACTGATTTCTTTATTAAATGTTGATGCAAAAATTTTATCCAAAATCTTAGCTTGAAGACTTGAAAATATTTTACCATCTATTATATCACATGACCAGGCAGGATTTATTAAAAATCATTACTCACATTTTAATATACATTGGTTATTGAATGCGATATATTCACCATCCAAAAAAATATCAGAGTGTATATTATCCTTAGACGCAGAAAAATCCTTTGATAGGATTGAGTGGAATTATCTTTTTAAGACCTTAGAAAAGTTTAATTTTGGGCCTAATTTTATTTGTTGGGTTAAATTCATTTACTTGTCTCCTACCACTCAGGTTATTACTAACTCTCAAATTTCTAAGCCCTTTAAATTACAGCGGGGAACTAGACAAGGTTGCCCTCTTAGTCCTTTACTTTTTGCTTTAGCTATAGAACCCTTAGCAATAGCATTTCGAGAATCTAAGGACATTTCTGGTATACTAAGGGAAGGTATGACTCATAAAATTTCATTATACGCTGATGATATTTGACTTTTTATCTCTAACACTGAAACTTATTTACCTTCGGTTCTTTCTTTAATTTCCCAGTTTAGTTCTTTTTCAGGATATAAGCGGAACCTACATAAAAGTGAGCTATTTCCTTTAAATGACCTAATGTCATCAAATGCCAAATTTCCGTTCCAAGTTGTTACAAGTCATTTTACATATCTAGGTGTAACAATTACTAAAAACTTCAAGAATTTATTTAAAGAAAACTTAAATCCCTTATTTAATTATGTGAAAAGGACGCTTTCTAAATGGTCTCCTCTTTCTTTATCCCTAATTGGCTGAATTAATTTGATTAAAATGAAGATTCTTCCTAGATTTTTATATCTTTTTCAGGTCTTACCTATTTT
The DNA here is from genome assembly GCF_030144855.1 of Hypanus sabinus. Taxonomy (NCBI): domain Eukaryota; kingdom Metazoa; phylum Chordata; class Chondrichthyes; order Myliobatiformes; family Dasyatidae; genus Hypanus; species Hypanus sabinus. The sequence continues at coordinate 66,020,154 of NC_082710.1, forward strand.
TATTCCTAAGACCTACTTTGATTCTTTAGATTCAATTTTAACATCTTATATTTGGAATAATAAACAAGCTTGTTTAAGTAAAGTTTACCTACAAAGAAATAAAAAGATGGGTGAATTAGCCCTACCCAATTTTAGGTTTTACTATTGGGCTGCCAATATAAGGAATATTACTTTCTGATCCTATTATATTTATCATAAAGATTGCCCATCATGGGTCTCCTTAGAAGTTAATTCTGTAAAAAATTCCTCTATTGTCTCTTTTCTTGGATCATACTCTTCTTTTCCAGCAAATAAAATAACAGACAACATAATTCTTAAGCAAACTTTAAGGATTTGGGCTCAATTTAGGAAATGTTTTGGTTTAGCGAATTTTTCATTATCATCTCCCATTCTCCTTAATTATTTTTTTATCCCTTCCATGACTGACAAAGTCTTTAAGGATTGGGATGAACTAGGTATTAAGTGTTTTTGGGACCTGTTTGTCTCAGGATCCCTTGCTTCATTTGACCAATTGTCAACAAAATTTGCACTCCCAAAAACACATTTTTACAGATACCTTCAAATTAGAGATTTCTTACGTTTCCAATTAACTACTTTTCCTATAGGTCCTGATAAAAATTTACTGGATGATCTTTTAAATTTAAAACCTTTTGTTAATGGTTCTATTACCAGTATCTATAACTTGTTGATTGATTCTAGACAAGACTTTTTAGATAAAATAAAAAAAGCTTGGGAGGATGACCTAAATTGTCAGATTTCTGATGATAGATGGAATAAAATTCTTAAACGGGTTAATAGATCATCTTTCTGTGCTCGTCATTCTCTTCTACAATTTAAAGTGGTTCATAGAGCTTTCATTTCTAAACAGAAGCTGTCCAGTTTTTATTCAAATGTTTCTCCACTTTATAATGAATGCAACTCTGTTGATGCCTCTTTAATTCATATGTTTTGGTTTTGTCCTAAAATTGAAAAGTTTTGGCGGGAAGTATTCCATACCTTCTCACAACTTTTTAGGGTCCAATTTGACTCAAATCCTTTTACTGCCTTGCTTGGTATTATTGCAAATGAGGATATGACTTTAAATACTCTTAACCTACAGGTTTTAGTTTTTACCTCTCTTTTAGCAAGAAGAACAAAGTTGCTTAAATGGAAGGAGTCTACCCCTTCTACACATCTTCAATGGCTACGTGATATTATGTCTTATTTAAATTTTGAAAAGATCCACTGCTCAGACTTAAATTCGAAACAATCTTTTTATGATATCTGGGGACCTTTCCTAAATTACTTTTCCAATTTATAAAGTTTAACAGTGCACAGAGTTTTATGTATATTTTTATCTTCTCTTCTTAAGTGAATATGTTTTTTTTTCTAATTATCCATTGTCATCCATCAGCTTTTTACTTTGGTAGTTGGTAGGGAGTTGTCTTTTTTATATAAAAAATTTCTTTTATGATGTATGACCTATCTTTAAATTTTTGATTACAGAGTGGTAAACCTTTATGTGTTATGCTATAACATTTTGATCAATTTTATTACAATATATGAATATACACAAGTTATGTTGAGATGTATCCACGTGTTGCACTCTGTAAATCTTGTTTTTCTCTTCTGAATAAAAATATTGTAAAAAGAAAAGAATATATCTAGAGGGAGATATTGCAATTCTTAAATGGTGTGCATATGACTCGGATTTTACACCAAATAAACTGGATGCTGGATTTAAGGACTGGACAGCTAAAGGAATAACAGTTCTTTGCAACACTGAAAGAAGGAACACTGTTCAGTTTTGAAATGCTTAAAGAGAAACACTTATTAGAAAAACAAGATTTTTATTGGTATTTACAGATGTGACAATATGTTAAGACGCTTAAAAAATGTAACCAAGAAATACATGCTCTATAGAGCTCTTTAGAAAAGCATATAAATCAGATAATGGTAGTAGAATCATTTCAAGCATGTATAAGGGGTTGTCAAATCTTAAAACACATTCGACTTCATACATTAAAACAAAATGGGAGAAGGAAGGAGGGATAATTATATCTGAGGAAGAATGGACAATAATACGGAGGTATCAATTGAAGTGTACCAGTTCACAGAAATGGAGGGAGTTTGGATGGAAAAACTTGATAAGATATTTTATTACACCCTCTCAGAAATCCCATTGTGATAGTAACCTCCCTGTTTGCTGGAGAAATTGTGGAAATCAAAATGCAAATCATTATCATATATTTTTGGGACTGCCCTGTTATCAAAAACTATTGGAGGGGGATACACAATGCCCTACAAGACATCTTTAAATGTGAAATACCCTTAGAGAGTAAGACCATATATTTTGGATATATACCTCAAGAATGGTTGAAAAGAGATAAATATTTAATGAATATACTGTTGGTGGCTGGTAAAAAGACTTTTACTAGGAAATGGTTATCACAGGAGAGCCCAACTTTAAGTACATGGATGGAAATTACAATGGACATTTACAAAATGGAGAAGATAACAGCATTTGTTAATCATAAGCTGGAACAATTTGATTCATACTGGGAAAAATGATTTAACTACATAATGCCTCATAGGCTTGATTTTATTCTCACAAATCAATGAATCTGTTGTAAAAAAAAAGATCACTCCCTACTTGTCCATAGTTCTTTCTTTTTGCTTGTTTTTTCTTTCCACTCTTTTCTATGAGTGTATACCTC